>NC_091819.1:13650000-13765000 GCF_041296235.1 Equus asinus
GATTGAAAATTAATAAGATTTTTACGAAGAATTGCATACTACAACTCAAGGAAAAGAGAAGCATTAAGAATGTCAATTTGGTGCTTGTGTTCTTGCAAGGAAGAGAAGTAAGTTGGGGAGTGAGGAGAGAGATTTTAAGTGTTGAAATACTGAGGTTGAAGTATTTGCAAAACACCTAAATATAAACATCTAGCGGATGGTGGACACGCAGGCCTTAAATCCATAAGTGTGGCCATTGTGAGAGCTGTAGAATTTGATAGCTTTCAACTTTCATTAGGAATTAAAGCCAATCCTTGAAAGTTCCAGAGGAGACTATAGAGTTACAAGTGCAAAGAGTAGTGAAAGAATCTAGAGGAACGTCAATAGTTCAAAGAAAGGCAGAGGAAGAGGAATCTGGAATGAAACTGAGAAAGACTGGTCTTCTTTCGTTTTTCTTTCCACATTATCAATGCTAGAGGATGCAATTTTGCATGACTGAACTCTACAATGAATTAGAGCTTGCTGGTACAGCAGCAATTCTAAAAAGAGAGAGAAATAATCCAATTCGAACTCTTCCCACTATTTGACTAAAGGTACACATGAGGATAAAATTGTAGAGAATTATGTTCAACTTATCAAAGAGGTCATAATAAGCATTAACTTTTTTTTTTTTTAGATTGCAAATGAGAGAGATGAGAAGAGCTCAGGGGCGCTATGAAAAAATGCTTCTTTTAACTCTCTCCATATCCACTTAGGACACTCAAATGTGAGACCTTCAAATAATGTCTGATTCACTCAAATAGGCATTTTATAATTAGTTATATTTAGGTCGTTAATTAAAAATGGCAAATATTTCCGTTTTACAGTAAAACAACAGAACTTAATGTTACTGTTGATTTGTTTTTTTACAACCTACAAGTTAAGTACTCAGACTATACTTATTTCACATACAAGTTATTCACAAATGGCACTTACACAGCCAGAAAATGGCTTCTAAATCCATGTTGTTCTACAGAGAAAAGCCCATTTGTTTTATCATTCTTTTGCACAGTTATTTGTGTTATAGGAAAGGTGCATATAGTTAAAAAAAGAAATCAAGTAAAACATTTCCCATCTCACACTCCTCTGCACTATTGAAAGCTATAATTTTTAAGTCATGAAATCTGAGCTCTTTCATGAAAATTTTTTTGAAAGTAGATGCATATTTTCTAAGAATTTAAATATGTGGATTTGATGCGTAAACTGGAGCAAGAGACCCTGTTATTTTATCAAGCTTGGGTTTCAGCCAAAACTGGTTGATAGATCCTTTAGAAATTATCCATTATCATCAAAGTATCCATTTGATAGTTTACCTTTCCAAAAAATCCACTGCTGGTTTCTTCCTTTCAAAGGAACACTAAGCTTTTTGACATGAAACATTCTTTATATAGAAAACATCATTAGTGAATTCCTGGTGAGGAGCCATATGCCCCATATGTGGAATTTTCCATTTTATTCCCCATTTACTGGTAGGAAGTTCAGGTCTAATATTCTGAGGTACAACAATTCCTTTCATTAGAAGAGTAACGGACACGTAGTTCAGGTCTCTCTGATGGCAATTAACATATTTCCCTTTAGAAACTTATTGTGCCTCTGTTTCCCCACATGGAAAATAGGCAGATAATAAAGATTAACCAAATAATTAGTTAATCTCTAGCCCAAGCTTCTGAGCATATTTCTTTCCTAAAAGTAAGTGATACCACCCATCCCAGTTGCCCAACCAAAAGGAACCATTGTTATACATTGGATGTGTATACTTCCAGAATTTTTTCTATTCATTTATTTATCTATAGAAATGCATATCATTTTCTATGTGTGTTTTTATACATAAAACATACCACATATTAATGGCATTCTATAACTTCCTCTTCATATGTACGGATCATCTCATTCTTTTAAACTGATGCATAGAATTCCACAATGGGAATATATCTGAATTTATTTAGCAATTCCCCTTCTCATGGATATTTAGATTGCTCCCACCATTTTACCATTGAACAAACGAATGAAACATGATTCAATAAACATCCTGGTATACGCCTCCTTGTGCAATTGTAGAAGCATTATTTTCTGGCATAGATAATGAAAATTAAATTGATGTGTCATGGAGAATTCACAGTTTAAATTTAATAGACCTTGCCAATTTGCCTGCCAAGGTAATGGTCCCACTTTACACCCCCTCACACTGTATTTGATTGTACATCTCGTCCATTTGTCAAAATCCTTGCTCCTTGTGGTCCATTTCAGAAGTCACCTGATCCATAAAATCTTTCTGGATGTCCATGGTGGGTTGTAATCTCCCTCCTGTGCTTAAGCTGAGCATTCGTTCGTTTGTTCTTCTTAACATCGCCTTTCAGATTCTCTCTCTTCATAAAAGTTTGGGTACTTATCCTATCATTTCTACTTGACTGTAAGTTCTTGAGGGCAGTGAACATTTCAGCCAACTTCAGCAGTGAACCTGGTGCTTGTTATATATTAGGCACTCCAGATAGATTTAACTTTTGATTTTTTGAGGAGTTTCATATCCAAGTATATAACAATATATCTATATTTTTTTCCGCAGAAAACCAAACCCAAAAGGTTTAAAGAATTGAAAGCAAACATTCTCTTGGAAGGCTTATAGTTTTACCAAACCTGAAGAATGGGAACCTAGAAGACTATTTTATTTTGTACCTATCAACTTTATTCCTTCTTCTTTGCTTGAAAGGAAAGAGTTCCTGGAGTTCACTTCAAAATGCCATATGAAAACTTCATCTCCCAAGTCATGGGTATTTTTTAATTACCTTGCGGGGCTGCCTGCAGAGTCTGACCTAGAAAAGGCTCACTTGAAGCGCATCCAGCAGATGTACAAGCTGTAAGTGTGAAGCTGTAGTTGGTGTATGGCTGGAGACCTAGAAAGAGCAAAGAAGAGATAAAGCACATCTTGAGAGGGTTATTTATTATCAATGAAGCCCCAGAAGGAACATGCAGAGTTGCAGATATGATATCCAAAAATTTTAAGAGCAGAAAACACCCTCGAATGGAGATAGGGACTTCCTTAGCAGCTCAGCACTAACAGAAATTTCATTTATCACTGATAAAATAACAAATTCTCTGCCTTAGAAGAGATCTTAAAATTTATGTAATCCGTCCATCCATCTTTCTCTGGATTCCCCTGTACAACATGTCACTGGAGAGGCTGTCCTGCCTAGGCGATTGGAATACTCGGTCTCCCAATGAGCCCATTCCACCTTTAGAAAGCTCTAGAGCTCTCCTTTTGTTCAAAAGTCCTTCCTTATATTGTGGTGAACTCTTTCTATCACTTCCACCCCTAGGGACATGTAGAACAAATCTAATTTCTTTTCCACGTGACAGTTCTTCAAATATCTGTAGACAGTTATCAAATCCCCCTTGAACCGTCTCTTCTCCAGGCTAACCAATCCACTTTCTGCAACTGCTTCTTAGATGTATAGGGGTGGAAAAAATAAAAAGAAAGTTCGAGTCAACAGTTTTTAACCCCAAGCCATATTCAGCTCATATTAACACCAGTGAACTCTTTTTTTTTTTTTTAAACTTTGTCTTCCTTCACCACATGTGCCCACACTGGACCACCTCACACTTTGCTTCTGTAGTTTTTAGGGTACATTGGTTGTGTCTTTACACATAGACTAAATATAATTTGATGAGGGCATAGTGCTTATTACTTCTTTTGTATTCACAATATGATACAGCCCAATAACTACTTAATAAGTTTGCAGGGAAAAAAAGGAATGATAATCCATTTACAAGAGAAGTTATATGTTGTTAGACTTCGCCAGTCCGTGGCTGGTGACTTTGGGCAAGTTACTTAGCTTCTCTTTGCCTTGATTACTGATCTGTAAAATGGGGAATCGTCCAGCTTCTAAGGCCGTTAAGAAGATGAAATGGGTTCCTTAGAGTTGTACTTTATTTTAGCAGAAGCAACCTTAAGACTCAGTAGCATCAACAAGGGGTATAGTGAAGCTAACATTTTTTGCCTTGATTATTGGGGAAATTCAAACAATGCCAAAACTTTACATTTTTTTCTTTAAAATAGGACTTAGTCTATATGTCAAATAATTGTGCTAAGTTATAACATGGATCTAATGATTATTGTACTTGTTTTTCATAATTTTGAACTACATTTTTACATATTTTGTTCTTTAGGTGAAGTGACTTTTTCTCCACAGACATTCAAGTGTGTCACTCTGTCACTTTATGCAAACTTCTGCCCAAATACATTTATAAAAATTTTGACCACTCTGTCTACACACTACACCCAGCACTTTTTATCCCCTCAAATTACTTTCTTCTTTCATAGTCTTCAACATTATCCAATGTTTTATTATGTCTGTTTATTTATTGTTTGTCGCCCCCATATGATGCAAGCCCTAAAAGAGCAAGGCCATTGTTTTGCCTACCACTGTATCCTTCCAATAGTGACAGGCACCACGTAGATGCTTGTTAAATGAATGAAAAAATTAACTACCTGGTTCATTTAGAATCTGGGTTTTCTGCTACAGCAATAATTTTCTGTAGCTGGAGCTGCTCCAGGATTCAGCTTCAAAGCCCTTTGTGTCTCCTTATCACTTTAGTGATAAGATGGAGATACTTATTTGATTGTAATCTTCCATTTGGTTGCTATGGAGGATTTACATAATTTTGATATTTACCTGCCTTACAGATGAGAAATATGATGAAAGATCTAAGCCATACCCAAGCCATGTACATTTGATAAAAGCTTATGGGAAAATGCTAAAGATTACAAAACATAGAGCTCAAAAGAAAATGGAAGGAAATATCCAATTTCCTGAAGGTCAGAGATGGCAGTGGCAAGCTGATTTAGCCTGACGGTGTCCCCTCTTTACTTCCACTGCTGAAAAATGGGGTCCTAACCCTTGTAACACCATTTCAGCTGAATATCTTACTTTCTCACTTAGAACGTAAGCCCTTTGAGAGTAAGGATGGCATCTTCCAGTATTTTTTTTGAATTATTATTATTTTTTCCCAATAGTGCCTATTTTAGGTGTTCAATGTTTGTTAAATATTATTTAAAGAAGACTGAGCCCATAAAAATGCTCCATAAGGACGTCAGGGCTACAAGGCTATGATATTCATGATGTTCATCATGAGTGTGATTTGACCAAATCAGAATTCCTTAGGTACCCCTCCCCACAGCATCTACTTCACTGAGTAGGAGATTATTCTCTAGTTGCAGAGTATTATTAAAATAACAACAAAATTAATATAATTCATGAACTACAAATATTTTATAGATCTTTTCTGAATGCCAGACTTAAGTATGGCTGGTAAGAGTGAAGCAATACTTGATTTTTTTTCTGGAATATTCTGACCAAAAAAAACCATAAAAAGCCTCCATGCTCTTCCTCATGTTGTGTTCTGGCTGGTCTGGTTTCAGACATTCAGTGACTTTTGAAGAACATATTAGGATGGGTCTTAGGGACAGAAGAGAAAACTTGTCATCACAGAGGTACACTAAGGTTGATTAGAAGATTGAGGGTATTTGTAATGAGGATAGTAGTTACAAAGAAAATTAATGTATATAGGAATAGAAATTGTCCTTTCTTTATAAAATCTTTCTGGAGCGAGTTGATTGACATCCATTTTATATATAACCCAGAACACCAGAAGACAGCTGTTGAGAGATGGTACAGCGGTGGAACATCTAACCCTTTAGGAATTTTTGATAGATGAGGAATGCGTGCCAAAGGTCTTTGTTACCAATGTATAAATTGGATGGGATGGGTTGGCTTAGCAGAATATGGGGCCGGGGCTAGTAGAGGAATACGTCTCTTGAAGCTACTGGAGTACCAAAATCAAGGGGTGGATGTAGAACTGAGCATTGAGTAGAAGACCTGGGTCAGGAAGTCAGAAGAGTTCAAAGACATCACCAAATCAAGAGGAGAGAACGTGGTGAACTGGAGAAAAGAGACAAGGATTGAAGAACCAGAAAGGTGTGAGTGGAGGCATGAGACCTCAAGTGAAGGAGGGCAGGAGGATGGACAGTCTAATTCATAGGCAGTTTATCCTCAAGAGCTGTGTCTGCCCCTGAAATGTGGGCATGCTGGCCAATTTTAAGGGCCATATGGGGCAAGGGTGGAAATACTCAGGCTCATTTCAAATGACATTTGTCAGCTTGTGTCATGCAACTCCACAACTGCTATATCCACCCTCAAGAGTCCATTCAGATTTCTTTTTATAACAAAACTCAAATTTCCTTGGAGAACCCAGTCTTCTGACCACTATCAATGTTTGTGCTTTGTTTAGAGTTGACTCTGCCTAGATTGAGAAGTGTACATGTGACCCAGGCCTGGAAACAGCTCCACATTCCTTTTGCAATGTTATCAGCTCGGAATTGAGTCTGTGACCTCATTCAGGCCAGTGAAAGCTACGCCTTGAACCACAACTTTGATTTTTACTGCTGTTTGTTCTTCTTTCACCACATAGAGCTTCAGAATGGAGGAGAGCTCGGAGATGAAAAGAAATTGGCTCCTGGAAACATCATTTTGTAGCCTTGAGTCAGCCATGCCCAAAGTCCACACTTGACTGTTTAGTTTCATGAGCCAATAAATGTCCATTTATTAAGCCTGTTTGAACTGAGCTTTCTGTAACTTGCAAGAAAAAGAGTTCTAAATAATACTATTATGATAATTACTAAAAATGTCACTTGCCTACCCACAGGTTCAGAATCTTGTATGTTACACATGGGGACCATCAGGAGCTGTTATTACGCTGTCCTAGGTGGTCTGTCTTTACACAAGCTAGAAAGAGTTATAAGATAATGAGAGAGAGAATTAGCAGCAACATGAAAAGGTTTGGAGAAAGGTGAAGAAGTTTCACCCTGAATAACACTGAACAAGAATTATTATTCATGCCTCACAGGTGGGAAAACTGAGGCTCAGAGAACCAAATAGTCACACAGTGAGTAAGTGATCGGCCCTGGTAGGAGCTGTAGTGGAGGAAGAACTATTTCTCTACCCTCTAGGTCCTTCTGGCTGGCCTAAGAATTAAATTGACATGAGACAGAATAACAATAGCATGTATACATGGGAGAAAACCAGGAAAACTGAGGAACTTGAAAAAAATGGCAGAAATCACCACCTTCAATACCATTTTCAGCTAAAGACAAAGGAGGGTGTTGGAGGTAGCGGTTTGGGACTTCAAAGGAGAGGAGGGCAATTCACATGGAGATGGAAAAGCAAGTGTTTGGTAAACAAATGTTTGCTGAGCCATCTGTAGACAATGTGACCCAAGAGAGACAACTTTGATAAAAATGAGCTTAGCAAGGATCCTCCCAGTCTACCAATACCCAGAGTTATCTATGATGGTGGCCTGTCCTGGGGACAGGGCTTCTATCTTAAATTCTTTTAGACAGGAGGAAGGTCAAAGTTTCTTTCAGAGTCTTTTGTCCTTAAAAATAACCAAGCCAAAGAGATACATTTTGGGGTGGCCAATTTTGATCCCCCACAGAAGAAACTCATGACTTTAACACCAAGCCCTGTGCCCTCTCTGTCATGTATGAACTACAGCCAGATACATTGAAATTTTTTAATGAGTGCCTTTCCTCCGAAGATTAAACAGCATCTGAAGGACTTCAAAATGGTAGAAACCATTGTAGCTATTCTTGAAATAAAAGAAATATGCTAAAATGATCTGGTTCGAACAAAGTCAATACAAAAACTATAAATTAAAAGAAAAAATGAAACTCAGGGGCCTTTGTTGTTCCATTTTTACTCCTCTTTTAGCTGGACTCTATACATTAAATATATTTTATGAGAAATGCAGCTATTTTCAAGGAAGTCAGTTACCAGATTAATAAATAACCTATTAGCTAAAGTTTACTAAACACCCACTGCTTGCAGGCCTTCTGTGCACTTCCTGGGCATTAACACGATCGAAGCCCTCACTAACTGGCTGGGGTACTGCTATCATCTGCTCATTTTACAGATAAGGGAGCTAAGGCATAGAGGGCTGGAGGAACTCACCAATGATCATGGAGATAAGAAAGGGGGAGGCCAGGATAGAAATCTGGGCATTTGGGCTGAGAGTTGTAGCCCAGAGCAATTGGGTCAGGCTTCCTAGCCTTGTAAATAAAGCGATGACATAGGCAGGTCAAAGCCCAGTGAAACTTTGAGTAAGAAAAAACTCAAGTGGGAATATATATTGAAATATTTCCATTTTGAATACTGACGCAATTCACGCATTGAGGCCGTACAGCATAGCCGTTAAGGGGCAGAGACTGAAGTTAGACTATTTGAGTTGTAGTCCTTACCTACTTATTAACTATGACCACGGGCAAGTTTTCTGACCTCTGGGTGCCTCAGTTTCCAAATCTGTATGCATGATAGCATAGATTGCTTAATTGGGGTACAGACTAACTTGAAGGGAGGCAATATCTGAATCTGTATTCTCTATATTCTATTTCTTAGCTCTTATATTTTTTCATCTTGTTAGGATTGGATGACTAACAGGCGTTTCAAATAATCTGTAAGGAAAGCAGAGACTGCCATCACGCATAGATGATTTACATGAACTGGACGGCCTTTCAAATGTATGACTCTGTAAAACTCAATAAAATCAACACATTTCAACTGGAATTTGCTGTCATTTTAAGTAAGTCTCTATTGGTAGTCCTTAAAACGAGACATATGTGAAATATTAGCAACAGGCAATGAAAAGGGCACGCCAATTGAAAACTACTCATGAATTGATCCGAATGAGAAGAGGGAACTGAAGAGATGTCTCAAAGGAACTGTTCTGACCATAACTTAATCCTGAAGTCGAGGAGTAGAAGGAGAAAAGAAAACATCATTCAAGAGCTCAGCATCAAATTGAAAGAGCTGGAAATAACAGTTGTAGAGTAGAGAAAGGCAAATGCATGGAGAAAAGCCAAGTATCTAACATTTCAGTATAGCGAAGATTATCGTGGCTGTAAATTACCTGAATTTTCCCATAGGGAATCATGTTCTCTTTTAAAGGAAAGAGGCATACTATAGCCAAACTCATTACAATTACACTTGCAAGTAACATCACTTTCAAGAGTAAATGTGTGTTAAAAAGGGACCACAAAAACTCTGCCTATGGATCATAAAAATATGATTTGGAAAACAAAACCCATGCCTATGTAAGTTACATTTGATGTACTCTATAAAGAACAGCTTGTTTCTAATTTTTAATCTCCAGATAAAAAGTTAGGAAAAGGCATTTTGCCCATTATAATTTAGCCAAGGTTACTTCAAAACATTCATCTGGTAATTCTGTATTGTCATCCGTTAATTTCTAGAGAATTACCAACCAGTCCTAAATAATACGTAATTCCACGAGTTCCTCAATCAACTTGGTTAGTAATTAGTTCAAGTGCTGAGAGGCCTGGGTTACTTTAACAAGTTTTTTAAAGGTGGTTATCAAGTATTATACACTCTGGGGACAAGTAACCAGTCCTAGCACTGGTTCACCCAAACGTGATTTTTGGCCCAGCCCATCTGACACACACATCCAATCAATTGCTGCCGGGAAGAGCTTTTGCCCTCATCTGCCTTATATCTCACCAACTGATCCCCTCCAGAGCATCCCTGCTCATGGAGATTCCAGAAACTTCCAACATCTACTGGAAACCTTGGCTGCGATGAAGAGAGCTATATCAGGATTCTAGTTTAATCTGATGCTACGTGAAAATATGGATGTTCAAAACTAAAACACCAAGACACCCTGGAGTTACTTTAGAGATATCTAAGACACATTTAGATCATGATTTGTTTTACAAAATTTGATTGCAAAATATTTCACACATTCACATGCTACAGTCCCCTTTTCTTGATAATACCATCCATGTGATCTCAGCAGCTCTCCATCCCACTTAATCCAGTCAATTTCTTGCCCCCTTGTGGGCTGCCACCGGCACTGTCCATTTCTTGTAGCAAAGCTTTAAAGTATGAGTTCAGCTGATAACTCCTATGAACTGGGCATGAATACATCAAAACAAAGGGGCTCCTGCAATGTAAATGCCTGTGAGATAACTTCATAACTTTTGGTTCTGACTACTTGCTACAGGCTTATTTGCATGATTCTATATTTTGTAATTATATATTTATTAATTGTATATTTTATGTGAAATTCTAAGCCGTAGCTTAGGCCCCTCTACTCAATATTTTAGTGATCAGATTCATCCCAAGAAGCACTTCATAGATGAGTTATGTCGTTGGCAGACTCTTTGCAAATACAGATCAACATTAAGCTTATTATGAAGATAGTCCAAGGAAAGACCCTTTTTTTGATTTTGGTAACTCTATTTTAACAAATACTTTTCTTCTCTTGAGTCTGGTGTTGTACTATACTAGACTGAGCCACTTTTACCCTACATTTTCAGGCAGAGTGTTGTTCTCTAGAAACAAAATGTGGCATCAAGTGGCAGCAAAGTCTGATGCTGCTGGAATGCTCGACAACAAGGACACGCATCTCACGGACAGCAGGTGTTGGATAGAACTGTTGGGACGAAACAGAAGTCGTGGTCGCCCAGACAAAGCATCTTGGAATATCTGGGATTTCAGAGGAAACTTTTTTCCTTGGAAAATGAGTGTCCAAGCAGCTGTTGACTATAATTCTTTGGCTATAAAATTGTATCTATAAGAATATTTTTAAAAAGTAAGAAATAGTGGCTGATGCTGTGCTATTTTTTTTTTTTTTGGCAAGTTGTCAGGCATCAAGTTGTCCTCAGAGTTGGAAAAACGGCAATAAAATGAATTGTTATATCAGTTTTCACAGGTCTGAGGCTTGGTGGTCAGTGGTCAGGTCGTAGCTGGGGGAAACACAGGGCAGAGCGTTACACACAGATACAGAAGCAGCTCCTGAAGCTGGTCTGAGGACACGATCATCATCCTAGTTTTCCTCCTCCCTGTTTCAATTAGAGAAATACACTGCCAATAAATCCAGATTGCCAGAGATCAGGGCTGGCTTCACGGGCATGTGACCTGTGCTGACCCAAGCTCCCATGCTTAGAAGAAGCCTGTGCTTGATTCAATGCTCTGCTTCTATGGTCTTGAAATTCTTAAGTTTTGAACAAGGGGCCCTGCATTTTCATTTTGCCCTGGGCCCTGCCAAGTATGTAGCCACGCCTACTTGAGGTTGACATGTGTTTGACAGTATATTTTTTGTATCTGGTCAAAATGAAATGAAATCTTTCACATACTAGTTTATTATTCAACATGCACTCATTCAAAAACCTCTTTTGAACACTTCGTATAAGGTAAGTACTGTGATAGGTGCCTATCACAGTATATATGATATAATGACAAACAGGAGGCTGTTGTCTCTGTCCTTAAAAACTTCACCCCTTGGTTGAAGAACAGAGACAAGAACAAAGGATATTGTGATAAAGCATAACACATACCATGAGAGTGAAGTCTAGGATGCTGTGGAGCACATACTAGAGTTATCTACATGTAAAATCCTCTTATAAACAATTTCCACATTTTGTGATATTAATGGTCAAACTATGTTCTCTTTTTTCAAAACTGATGTGTACAATGCCTGTGTCGGCACATGAGTAGTACCTGTTCTGTTATAACCAGCATCGTTAGGGTTTATGCAATCTTAGCACAGGAGGTTTCCACGAGCTTCTAAGAGAAAAATTGTTGTCTCCTTGCTCACTCAGTGCTGGCGAGTCTTCCCTCTTAAGTGAAATGTAACGCTGAGCAACTTTTAATGAATTATTTTGAAAACATTCCCCCTAGAGTTAAGAGACACAGAAGCCCTTATCATATCTGCTGCTAAAGAGGACATGATTAATTCATGTCGTTCTCAGTGGCCCTAATTATTTAGTTAATCCTTTCCCTCTGTCCTCTAGCCCACTGCCCACATTAGGAGGCCTGTGTATGAAGCCGTGGTAACCCAAAGCGAAACAATGCCATAACTGACATCCCAATTGTTCTGTGCAGGTTGGTGGACATGTTCAGTAATAAATGATATGAAAAGGTCTTTTATTGACAAGCTGCCATGCGCTGTTTGCATTAGCGAATATGAGAAGCTGATGGCTGCTTCTCCTTTGTCCCTATGGTATTCAGCTCAGTGAGATAGCAGAAAATGCTTCAGTTTACTTAAAGCATTGATAACACCTCTAAATAATTAACTGAGGACTTCCTGTCTTCAATTACTTAATGCTTTTTTTTTTAACATCTTGAGAGGATTATAAGCAATTTATGGATTTCACATGATGAGTGCATGCGCCACTATTCCCACAAAGCATTTACGGGATCGTGTTTCTAAAGCTTCGATGTAATTAAAAATCAGCATGGAGACAATGGGGCAGAGGCAAGGTGCTCGTTTTCCCTCCTGTCGTTGCTAAGGACCTAGATTTTCAGGCTCCAGGGTGACTTGCGCTACAGCTTTATTAGTGTTCCACTGTTACTTAGGGAATGCCAAGGTTTTGGAAATGATGAGAAAATCCAAACATTTATCCCAGGGGGTTCAAGCAGCTCTTCCATCAAATATTTGAGATGGAATCTGAAATAAATGTGATTATTTTAGTTCATTCTATGAACTTGAAGGGGAGGAAGAACTGTTCCTCTACCCTCTGGGTTCTCCTGGCTGCTCCAAGAATTAAATTGACATGAGACAGAGTAACAGGAGAAAATCAAACAAATTTAATAACATGCATACATGGGAGAAACCCAGAAAAACAGATTAACTTGCCAAAACGACTGAAGCCACCACCTTAAATACCATCTTGAGTTAAAGACAAAGGAACATGTTGTGGGTAGTGGTTTGGGACTTCAAAGGGGAGGAAGGTAATTCACATGAAGATGGAAAAGCAAATGTCTGGTAAACAAATATTTGCTGAGCCATCTATAGACAGTGGGACCCAAGAGAAAACTTTGATAGAAATGGGCCTTCCTGCCTTCCTGTCTGCCACACCTAGAGTTCTCTTCCTGAAACAGGCCTTCTATCTTAAAACTTTTAGGCAGTTAGGGGGAAGGTCAAAGTTTCTTTCAGAGTCTTTTGTCCTTAAAAATAATCAAGCCAAAGAGACACATTTTGGGGTGGCAAATTCTGACCCCACAAACTCAATGAAACAGTCATTCACATCATAAGATCCTTCTGTACTAGAATTTGGTCAGTCAGCTAACCATGGAACTGAATGTTCCCTGGCAGATAAAAAGCATTAATACTATGTAGACCTCAGGTTTTAGCTTATCTAATGCCTAGTACCATTCCTGCCCCATAGGAACTGCGTATAGGTAGCTCCATACTTTTTTTTGTAAGGTTTTGTTGAATGAGGGCCTATTTCCTTATCCCACAAAGAAATCTTTCTTTAGGTCTGTAAAACCAAAGTGAAGTACTCTCTAAATCTATTTAAAACAGTACAGAGGGATGGACCAAATGAATTCTAATGGCTTCTTTCCATTTTTTTTTTTTTTTGCTTGAGGAAGATTTACCCTGAGCTAACATCTGTGCCCATCTTCCTCTATTTTGTATGCAGGATGCTGCCACAGCATGGCTTGATGAGCATTGTGTAGGTCTGTGCCTGAGATCCAACCTGCAAACTCTGGGCCGCCAAAGCGGAGCGTGTAACCTTAATCACTATGCCACCAGACCAGCCTCTTCTTTCCATTTTATAATTTTGTAAAAAGTAAAATTCCATGGAAAAAAATTTGAAAATATTGATTCTAATAAAAGATGAATTCTGGCATCAAGTGACGTGTATGAAATCCCCCCTGATGTGAAAACATCGATTAAAAATGACAACGGAAGAAAGAACTGGTGGAATGAAGGCGCTTAAAGAAAAACCTTTGCATTATTTTATAGTTGATGAGGTTCTCAATCCTGTTGGTTTGAACATTACAATTGACTTTGGTCTGTTGGCATATAAATGCTGGTTTCTAAACAATGCAAACCAGCACAACTGGCAACAGTCCAAAGCCCGTGCTGGTTAAGCAGGCAGATATTGCAAGAAGAAGAACATTTCTTAACCTTGTATCTCAGTTTGTTATGAAATCTTTACTGATACAAAGTGTTAAGGTGCCTTAATTTGGCTTTCAAAACTCTCTAACTAACATTTATTGTCCACTCCAAGTCATTCTTTTAATTTTCCCCTCTGCATCCTGTATGTTGGGGCATGTCTGTTGTAGCATCAATTTCACTGTATTTGTAGCTCCTCCTTAACTTGTCAGTGCTCCCTATTCCTGGGAGCTTCTTAAGACCAGCAAGCTTATTTTAGAGCGCTTAGTGTACTATCTAGAACATAGCAAGCAGGCAACACCCAATTGGAATGAAACACTGTTCAGATTTCCTTTTAGATGGAGGCAGGGAATGCCTTGGGTACCCTAAGTAGGTCAGATTTCATCTTCATCTTTCAAATCCCGCACTTATCTTATAGGGATGTGATGAGAATCAAGTGAGTCAAAATGCAAAGAGTTCTTTAAAATTACAAAGCACCATAGAAATGTAAGTTTTTATTGTGTAAAACATTATTTCAATTATGCGTGATTATTTTCATTTTCAGTGAAATGAGATATAAGGAAGAAATTTGATCATCTGAACTGATGAGGGCTTTTCTCATGCCCATTATCATTGATTTGGCGCAGGATCTTCAGATAAGGAATGAAATGTGCTGCTCTGCAAATATTTATTAAGCACCTTCCTCAGGCGCATGGTACTTCTGGAAAACAGCGGATATCTGTCAATGAATGCTCGCTTGTGTGTCAGGGAATTGTGGAATTAAGAGCAAATCACTACGAGTTTATTTTTCCACCTGTGTAGAGTAGCCTGTGCCTCCTTTAAGGAAAACTCAGGCACACTCTTCCAGGTTTCTCTGCACTTCTCTGTGAGTTTCATTAACTCTAATATTAATGCCCCCTGCGAGGTGTGAGGTCCAACGGAAGGAGAGCATTCATTCACGAGAAGGGAGGCTGCTGACCAGAGGGAAAAAGGAAAAGTTTGTCAACTCTTGCCTGTGGTCTCAGGATCTAAACTGACACGACTGTTCAGGATGATACAACAGATCCGAATAATGAACTAAGTTACTTAATCTCTCAAAATACTCTTTTCTGTAAAATTGAGTAATAATTCTCTCTACTCCATAGGTTTGGGATGAGAATGAACTTAGATAGTACGTGAGAAGTGCTTGGACGATATTTGGCATATGCAATTCACTTGTTCCTCAAACGTTTATTTAGCGCCTACTGATGTGTCAAGGATTGTTCTCGGTGCTTGAGGTACAGTATTGAACTAGGTAGAGAAGGTCTCTGCAATCCTGGAGCTTACATTCCAGCAGGCGGAAGACATAGAAAGGCAAATAAAATACAAACAGGGAAATATCAGGCAGCCAGAGGTCTATGACGAAAACACAACAAGGTGACACGGCGGTGTCTTAGAGAAGGCCCTCTAGACTGTGGAAGTTGGAAAATGCTTCCCTGCTCTCTGGAAGTGACCTTCGAGCTAAAACAAGTTAATTATTATTATAGTCACTCCTAGTAATTATCTAACGTTTTACTATTATGCTGTACTCTTATTATTTTTATTTTGAGGAAGATTAGCCCCGAGCTAACATCTGCTGCCAATCTTCCTCTTCTTTGCTGAGGAAGACTGGCCCTGATCTAACATCCATGCCCATCTTCCTCTACTTTATATGTGGGACACCTGCCTTAGTATGGCTTGACAAGAGGTGCATAGGTCTGCACCCAGGATCCAAATTGGTGAACCCTGGGCCACCGAAGCGGAACGTGAGAACTTTTAACCACCGCGCCACCCAGCTGGCTCCCTATTATTATATTTTTAAAGCTAATTATAATAAATAATGTTATAATAATAAAAATAATACAATTACTACTAATTAATGATAATAATAAAAACAACAAATTGTCACAGTCAACTGTCAACTATTATGTGTATTAATTACCTAATTAGTAGATAAATGTTAGACTCTGGCTGATTTTCCTCTGCCTTCCAGTACATTCCTGGCTATCCTCATCCCCTTATCTGTGAGCACATCCTTGGGGAATGAAAATGCATCTTACTGTTTGTCTGAAAAAACAAGTTAATACTGATGCAAAAACCCTACACATAATGCATATCAAAGCCAAATATAAATTATTTCTGAAGTTATCTGCTGTTGTGGCTTATTGCTGCCAGTGTGGGCTCTTCTATTAGCATGGATAAGTGGGACCTGACCATATGTCAAGAGAACACGTCCTTTCGAAGTGACCTCATATATCAAACGCACACCCCTGGGATGCTGGGCTGCTTTGCCTCCCTAACCACAATGACAGACTCCTCCAGTAGGCGTTCCTCCTTTTTTTTTTTTTTACCTGTGACCGTATGCTGTCTCCTGTCAGTGGTGTCGGTGTAGATGAGACCTTTTCCAAGCTGCCTGAGCTGATACTCTTTAATGACGCCATTTGGTTTCTCAGGGACGCTCCAGATCAAATGCAGAGTCTCTGCACTGGTGGCTGTGACTCTGGGTGGCAGGATGCTCTGCGGAACTCCTCGGGTCGTAGCCGCAACTACCTGAAAACAGAAATTAAACAGCAATTTATTGTAATAGTACACTAGGTATTCTGATCAATGAGAATGTCACTTTTGTTTTAAAATGTTGTTGTCTGGCCTGGCATATCATTAGCAGGGGCTTGAAGAAACAGTCCTCTTTTTTTATTCTTTCCCTCCCATCCTATTTAAACAATGAAATCTGACCTTGAATACATTACATTAAGTCTCAGACTACCATTTATCACAACAGGTTCAACAACAGTTTTGACGGCAGTACAGCCCTCAATTTAAACAAGTAAAATCTGGCTGGCAGACCGTCTTACTAGAGAACTCTTGATAACTCTCTCCCATATGGACCATCAGTGTCTTTGCATTTTAACAGCCTGATTTTGTACATTTTAAGCACCAGTAAATATGGAGCAAAACCCACATGTGAACTTGCTCGCATATAATATGCTTTGAACAGTGTAAGTGGGCAGACTTTTCTGTATTCTTCCTAAGAAACCAAGGATGACTTTATAGCATCGGCACCAATGTTTGAGGCAAAGAACCAAGTGAGAAGGAAAACTGGATAAATCAACCAGTTATTTCTTCAACATTGTCCAAATATAATTCTGGAGGAAAACGGGCTGCATTTATTTTTTCATAGAATTGACTCTGATTCCACTGTTTAACCAATCATTTGGGCATCTGGTAGGCATGAGCTGCGTCTGTGCAAAAAGCACAGAATTGTTCTAGGACTGTTTGGACCTTAACTTTTGATTGGGTCAATCAGCCACCATCTGTCTAAATGGTGGCACGCTCAGAGCTGTTCCCCGGCGTCTGTTGAATTAAAAGCTGCACACAATCACTGTGGCTAACCTGTCTGAGTGAATGTTTTATTTGGATGGTTCTTGTAGAGCATGTGAAGATGCTGTTCTAAAGTTTTAACCACATGAGAAGAATCAGAGCTGTCATGTGTGTTTGTCTCTCCTGGGTTTCTTCTGGCTAGGTTGGCTTCCGTGAAATGGCTCTTTATTTTCCTCCTAAGTTCGTTGATTGTTTCTTCCCAGTCGCTTTTGTGGATTTTCTTTCTTCATTAGGTAGCGTTCCCAATGCTCACCATTCATGGTCTTCTGCTTTTGTCTCTCTCTCTATTCTCCTTAGATGCCCACATTCAAATTCCTTGCTTCAACATCCCTCATAGATCTTTCTAGAAAACTTCAGTCTCTTCTTAATCCAGCTTCTGACTAGACATTTTCACTTAAGGTGGAAATATTTTCTTCCACCACTCTGCTATCTGCTCCTTCTCTTAAGCATATTTTTAAGAACTTTAAAATTTTTAATCTGATTCTTTACTTTTAACTTCTTCCTCTTTTGTTTTTTTCTTTGCTTGCACAATGGCACCATAATCCACAAACTGCTCCAGCCAGATATCTTGAAAATATCCATGAGTCTTCCCTTTTATTCCTTCACATACAGTTGACTACCAAGTCCTGTAGTCCCCCAGTTTGTCCCCCAATATCTGTTGTATCTTTCTGATATTTTCCATTCTGACCCCTGTTGCTTGAGTTCTAGTCTTCGTTATTTCTTGCCAAGGCTGTTGCAGAAGCCTTGGAACTATTTTATTTTCTAGGCCAGCCTCTTTTGCCCTTTTCTATGTTTTTCAAGAGCAGGTAATTTTCGTTGAAATGATATTTAAATAGAAACCCTTTTAAACTGAGGAATGGTTTGGGAATTATTATGGATTTATAGAAACTCATCTAAAAATAGCTGCTGGAGGAAAAGTGTGATAAAGAGAATAATATTGGTGCAAGTTTTCTTTGTTTATTAATGAAACACTATTTGGATAAATCTCTCTTCCTGTGATTTTTCTTTAAGTCTTAAATATTAGCAGTCGGTAGAGATGCCACATGAACACCCAACTTAATGCATTTTGAGGAGGACATTGTTTTCTGTCATTGGAAGAATCACTCACAACCTGGACATTCATATAGTCTTCGGAATGGGTACTTCTGTCCAGAGTTTGGGCAAACTCCCCTTACCTTGCTGCTGGTGGCACAGCCAGCAACTGTGCAAGCTTTGAGCTCGTATGAATATTCCTGAAATGGCTGAATTCCCTTTGTATCGGAGAAGCTCAGTGATGGTCCCCGAAAGCGTTCAATTCCATTTCGGAGAAGAATGTAATAAATAATAGGACCTAAAAGAGGCAGAGAAATGCCTGTATTTGAGTGCCACATCATTTTAACTATTTGCAACCAACTTACACGTCTTAGCGTTCTGAAGAAATGAGATACTCTACCATTGTTTAGTTTTAATTTGCTGTTATATTGCTATGTTCAAGCAGTTCTTAATTATACCCACACTTATGGGGATGGATTCTTGACATAGATAATCAAAGAGTCATTTGTTTATTTCCCCTCACTAACAAACAAATCAATTTTCAATATTAAAACTAGTTTGCCTTTCCTTAACACGCTTTGCTTGTTTAAAAGCAGCTCAAATATACGCTGGGATTCAAGCAAAAAATTTTTTGGGCTAAAAATTTCTGAGACCTATTTCACAAAATGGATTAGTTGGCACGTACCTAAAGTTCCCTTTATTAACAAATACTTTTTAGTGATTAGATGCATGCCAATTAAACGTAGATTCCATTCATTTCAATTTCCTTATGGATTTACAAGATTATGTTATTTTTTATTTTAAAAGTAGCTTAATACCATTTGGTTGTATAGGTTTCTTCCAGTTTAAGACTATCACATCTTCAAGATTGTCCATTTTGGTCCACCTGGGGGGACCCACTCCTTGAGGTACATCTTCTTTCGTGCTGGCTCTAACAGCTCTGCTGAATGCTCGCCCATAGCTGTTCCACGCAGAAATCCTGTACTCATATGTCATGTAGGGCTCCAGGTTCCTATCTGGAAAGACATAAAATAAATCGGACAGTGAGGTTTTGTTTTAATTTTAATTTTTTACCATCATATTGAAAGTGAATGTCAAAACCTTCAAGCTTTTAAAAATAAATGCTTAGTGCTCTAATCCCATTGTGTAAATAACACTTTAATATTTTTATTTTCTAAATCACAAAAAAACCTTTTAAGTGTTTGTTAGGCGCAGAAACATGGAGTTGTGTAGAATAGAATTCACCTTTTCTGAACAGAGAAATATGAACGCATTAAAGAAATGGTGAAAAGTATAAGCTCCAGACTAATGTATATTAAGCGCTAACGCTTCACAAGTTCATTTCTCTTTACTTCTGTGTGAGGCAGATTTGCCAACATTCTTTTACAGTTTTATTATAAATTTTACCAATGATTACATTGTTAATATTACTTTATTAAATTATTATATGAGTTATAATGTAGTTGTTATGAAATAAAGGCCTTGAAATTTAGCTTATCATGGTCAGTGAAGAAAAATGAATGCACGCTCCACTATAAACCACCTCTGTCCTCCTACAAGCCAGAATTGAGACCAAAACCAAAACCACCAATCTAGTTAAAACGACAAAACTGACCTGCTGAGCTTTTGGGACTGGCAAAACCTTTATTAGATAATCATCCATGTGATTCAACGGTCCCAAAAGTCTTAGATTGGTTTTAAACTTTAATAACTTCAGAATTACAAATGCTACAAATTTACCAAAAATATTACCTGAAAGTCTAATTATTTGAATCTATTTTCCACTCATTTAATCTTGTGATTTCTGACTATGTATGTACATATGTACTTTTGGGTGGTGGTTTCTGGAGGATCCTTTCTCAGACGGAGGATCCGAAGAGCAGGTCCTCCTCCTTGGCTGCCTGACCACCTGCTCTGTCGCCATCAGACTCAGATTTGATGCTCAGTCCATCCAGTTGGGTTATTTGATCACATTCTCTTTACATGCATCTCCTTACAATAAACCGTCCTCTACCTACTTTATAGAATTGGTATGAAAATAAAATGCAATAAGTTATGTGGCAGAACATCAGAAAATGTAAATTGCTATACAAATAAGGGAGAATCCTCTGTTTCCATTTGCCCTGGTAAGAAGGTATCTGTCATGACCATCAGTGGGTCCCCAGCTTTCCCTGTTGTCCTAGTCACAGAACTCCTGGCTAGAGACTACATTTCCCAGTGTTCTTTGCAGGTTGGTGTGGTCACATGACTCAGATCTCAACAACGGAAGGAGCATGGAAGTGATGTGGGCAATGCGTGCATCACCTTTTAGAGGAAATCACTTGCCTTCCATTGGCATTCTTTTTTTTTTTAATGTTTTTTGAGGGGGAGGCACATGCATTGGAGAACCAGACATTTACCTTTTTCTTTCTTTCCTTTTTGAGGAAGATTAGCCCTGAGCTAACATCAGTGAACATCTTCCTCTATTTTATTTGTGGGATGCCTGCCATAGCATGGCTTGATGAGTGGGGCTAATGCCATCAGGCTGGTCCCATTCCATGACCATTCTTAGCCTCTGGATGGGCTGGAACTAGGATGTTGTGGGAACTCAGGCTGCACCACGTGGATGAGGGTGGCACCAGAAGCATGATAAGCCAAAAAATGAAAGGAATCTGGCTCCCTGAATGACTCTGTGGCACTGAGCTGCCCACAGATGGTCATATATTTTTGAATCTCTAAACTATACATTGCTAGTAACTGTTCTTGCATAGTCTTCAAGCCCACATCACCATTTCCAATTTCGGTGGTGGCAGCTCTCCCTGCGGGCTGCCCTATTCCTTCCTTTACTGCTTTACATTCTTCTCCTTTTTACTCTCTTCTCTTTCCTCCTTGTGTCTTTGTTTTCCTGGGGGGCCTGGTCTTTCAAAATTGCTCCCAGGCCATAAAAGTATACTTTTGCTTTTCACATGAGTAAGTATTTGTTGAAATTTTGCTTCCCCTCAATAATCTCACTTCTCGGAGCTCTTTTCTTTCTTTGCCAGAATTTCCAGTTTCTCTATTTTGTACGTGGGATGCTGCCACAGCACGGCTTGATGAGTGGTGTGTAGGTCTGCACCTGGGATCGAAACCTGTGAACCTGGGGCTGCCGAAGCAGAGCACTCAAGCTTAATCAATAGCCACCAGGTGGGCTCCCAACTCCTCTTTTTTAAAATATGTAAATTTCCAGTTTTATTGAGATGAAATTGACATACAACATTGCATTAGTTTAAAGAGTACAACATAATGATTTGATATATGCACATTGCGAAATGATCACCAGAATAAGTTAACATCCCTCACCTCATATAGTTATAATTTTTTTCTTGTAATGACAACTTTTAAGATATACTCTTTTAACAACCCTCAAACACACAATACAATATTATTAACTATAATCACCATGCTGTATATTACATCCACAAAACTTATTTATTTTATAACTGGAAGTTTGTAGCTTTTGACCACCTTTACACATTTCTACCACCCCCTACCCTCCACCCCTGGCAACAACCACTTTTCTTTTTTGAGACTCTCTACCTCAATATTGTTCTGTATGTTACATGGGGCTAATCTTCCAATAACAGAGGGTTTGGGGTTTTTTGGGGGTATATATGTTCAACATTTACTTTTAATTGCTTAATTGTCCCATACATACTTGTCTTCAATCATTTCTTTAGCCAACAGAGTCATCCTTCAAAAATGCATATGCGATTGTGTCATCCCATTGGTTAAAAAGCTTCATTCAGTATTTACTCATTGCTGCATAAAGCCAAATTGTTTAGCGTGGAGTAAAAGGCCGTCACAATCTAAGCCCTGCTCTGGGGCCTTATCTCCATGACTTTCTCTCTCCTATGTGTACTCCATCCGTATTGAGGGACATGTTTTTCAAAGCTACTGGGCTTTCTCTTGCTTTGTGTCCTTTGCACATGTTGCTGTCTGCCTTGCCTACCTTCTCTTAACCTGACAGGCTCCTGCTTGTCCTTCAGTTCTCCACTCAGGCATAATATCCTTCTCGAAGCCTTGCCTAACCTCTCCAATGTGGGCTAGGTGTCTTGGCAGTCCTCTTCAAAAGCATCCTCTGCTTACTTTTATCATAGTACTTACATGCACACCATTTCTCACATTATGGTGGAATTATGTATTTATTTTCCTGTCTTTTCATAGTCTTCAAATTCCTGATGGAAATTAGTTTGTCTTTATAGCTATTGGTCCTAGTATAGTAACTGGTTATTGGCAAGGATTTGATAATTGTTTTTTGATAAATGAATGACTGTATGAATGAATGAATTCTGATCAGCATTGGTAGCGCCAGTTTTTAACTGTAAGTTTCTAAAAAAGGCTGACTTCTTAGTCTAAATTGATCTCAATGGAATTTGTTTTAGCATCACTTGAATGCTTAATTTTTTTCATGAGAAAGAAAATTTTGTTATTTTTCCTATGCGATTTATAGTATTTTTCTGGTAGGCAAAGAAATATGAAATATGGATGTTAAAATCCCTCATAATATTATATCATTAGGTGGAAACATCTATTCTCTGCTGGAAAGGCTATTGCAAATATGTCTCAAAAGCCCTTCAAAATCTTGACCTTGATTACAAAGAGCAGAAAAAAGTAGGGAACTGTCTTAGATGGAAACCCAATCATTTTTATTTAAGTTTATTTTCAAATTTTTTTCATAGTTGGAAAGGAATTTATTTATTTATTTTTTTATTGAGGTAACATTGGTGTGTAACATTATATAAATTTCAGGTGTACATCATTATACTTCGACTTCCATTTAGACTACCTCGTATTTACCACCAAAATTCTAGTTTGCATCCGTCAGCATACAAATGTCCCCTGTCCTCCTTTTGCTCTCTCCTGACTGCCTTCCCCTCTGGTAACCACCTATCTGGCCTCTGTATCTATGTGTTTGTTTGTTATAGTTTTTTTAAAAAATCTTTTAGATAAATGACATCCTATGGTATTTGTCTTTCTTTGACATTTCACTTAGCACAATACCCTCAAGGTCTGTCCATGTTATCACAAATGGCAAGATTTCATCCTTTTTATGGCTGAGTACTATTCCATTGTGTGTGTGTGTGTACCCATGTATAGAGACAGACAGATAGATACATACCATGTATTCTTTATCCATTCATCTGTTAATGGGCACTTAAGTCGTGAAAGCCAATCATTTTTAAATGGGGGTCCCTGACTTAAATCTATACTGGGGGTGGGAGGACATTGGAGGGGTAGATAAGTGGCCTCTATCCTGAGGCCTCTCCCAGTGAAATGTATTCCAGTAAGTATTTTTTTGCATGCTTACAGTGTGCTAAACCCCAAAATGAAGGTGAACGAGGATGTCCTATTCACATGGATATTTCCATCTAGTAGGAAAGATGGGACGAATGCATAAGACACATGGTGAGGTGGTGAATGTTGTGACGATGTACACAGAGGAGACAGGGGCCTGGACTTGGGATGCCTGCACCCAGGACATGAATCTTGCCCTAGGCCTTGAGTATGATGGTGAAGGAGGATATTTCAGGTGGAAGGAACAGCTTGAAGGAGGCTTGGAGCTCTCTGAAACGAGCACCTCTACCATGTGGAGTCTTGTCAATCTGCAGCTCTTGACGATGACATGGTTTGAATCTGACTTCTTACCACAGCAAGTTACTTTCACAGATCTGAGTGTCAGTTTCCTCATCTGTGAAATGATCATACTTACCTGATTGCTTTCTGGGTAAATTAACGTAAGGTTTTAAAGCACCTAGCAAAGCCCTGGAACTAAATAATGGTCAATAAACTTTATTCTTTCCTTCCTCCTTAGTCTATGCTCTCCCATCCAAGTATCTTGCCTTACTTTTTGCATGCCTGAGGTTTGCCATCATCGCCCATCATTGGTTGAATACAAGGCAGAATAATGAGTCCTGATAGAATAGAACAGTTTTTTGTTTATTTAACCTTAGCTTGCTTGAATTATGTCACTTAAAAGTATTCTGTTTGATTGTAGATGATATATATATATATGTACAGACACACACACAGCTACACACTCACACTTAATTTTTCAAAAGACAGAAACAAACTCTGTAGGGACTTAAGTACACGGATGAATAATAAAAATTTAATAGATGGCAGAATTCTTTTGAGGATGACCCGAAACTTTACAGTGTTTTTCACTTGGCTCAGCCAGGCCTGAGAACCACTATTTTGGGCTAATTCAGTGGGGGCTGAGATGGGGCTTGGAAATTAATCTTTTCAATAACTCTGAAGGTTATTGTTCTCAGATGATGGCCATCTTGGGGAAACACCAGGCTGTGGGAGCGTGCCTACTCTGGACCCAGACCCAAGATCAGGAAAGGGAAATTGACTTTACACTGAGTCGTCCGCCCCTTCGTCAGAATAATGCTGCCAGGTCTCACTATCGATCAGTCAGGATCCTTCCTCTTTTCTCCTGGCAAGTATAGCAACGTTCATTCATTGCGTTTCTTGAAAGTCTGCATTCAAACTTTTGAGAAAGAAACTTGGGCTCATTGAAAATTAACAGGATACACCATAAAAGGCACATAACTTATTTATTTCTCTGTTCTTCATTCTCTACAGATTTACTTTAAAATACTATACATCCTTATTTAAAGTTAGCCTTTAAAAAATTTTAAACTACTAACTTTGAACAAATCCAGATTATGCCTTTAATTATCTTGTAACTAGCTGGACCACAAGTATGATGGAATTAATTGATAGTAGGTTAAGAAGGGAGATGATGTCGGAGAGAAATTAATCTGTATTTTCTGTAGCTTTTCGCTACCCCTTCTAAGCTAGGGGCAGGGGGCTCCCTTTCTGTTACCTGTAAAGGAGAATGTGTTTACACTTCCTGTATGAACTGTCTCTTCCGCAGATGAGCATACTTCTTCGACTGACGTTTTCCCCGTAGAATTGTGAGATCCTCTTATCACAGTACATACGTGACTGGTAAAGTTGAAATCACACCTGTCACAATGCGCTGTGGCTTCCATGGATGCTGGGCAGAGAGTCCGGCACTCTGTGGGTTCCTAAGTCAAGTGTTAGAGATGGGGAGAGAGGGAGAAGAGGATTTTAAATTTCATTTAGACACATGGGGTAGGTTTTAACAATTTTCAAATGAAATTTTCTTCCCCCTAGTTCATGAATGCATATCTTAACATTCATTAGAAGAAATGAACATATTCTGTACACTAGAAAGAACAGTTACTTTGAAATGGCACAGATGTGGATTCAAAATTCAATTTTGCAACTTTCTAGTTCTGTGACCTTGAGCAAGTCGCTAATGTTCTCAAAGGCTCAGCTTTTTCAGTGAGAAAATGGAAATTAGATTTACCACGCAAGGTTGTTGTGTGAATCAAATGAGATAACACCTGCAAATGCCTTACACTTAGTAGATACACCTTAAATAATAACAGTTGTCATTATTTTACTATTGTTACTTTGACAGTTTCCTAATGGAGTTTTAGAGAAAATCAAGAATTGGATATTTGAGGATCTGCACTTCCTGTGCTGTTGGGAATATTGGACTTATAAATACCCTTATCCAAGTTTTAGAAAATCTAAATAGTTCGTGAACTGTCATTATAATTACTATTGTTTATATTTGTAAACTTTGATGAATCTCTGGATTGTTTATAGTTATTGATAAGTACCAGTGTGTTCTAATCTCACAAAATGAAATACTCCATCATCCCAAATTACAGGATATATAAATAAGGCAATATTCTATAATGCAGAGCTTGACTTTGTCTATACTTTACATAGGTAGTATAGTGTATTTAAAATAATTTTTGCTACTTAAAATTGATCTACATGCAACCTCTCTCTTACATAAGTTAAATTACTATCGCAATGGTGGTCAAAATAAAGTTGCTTCAGAAAAATATAGTAAGACTTCCATTTAAATAAGATGAATTGAACAGCTGCATTTATATCCACTTCCTCCTAAAGCCCAATCAAATGACAGCAAAGGAATATCGAAAGTCTAAAGGAACTAACCCACACAGGACAGCTCAAACATCTTTGGGAGCTGAGAAGTACATGGATATGGCAGACACAATGCCATGTGACCAGTAGTGTCCATGTTTCTCTTTTGTCCCTGGGAATATTAGATTTTCAAGTCCAGTTGCCATAAGAGGAGTCATGGGACTAGAAATTGTGTGACTAGTATACAGAAAGGATGCATTCTGCAGCCAAGTAAGACCCATAAACGCGCAAGCAGACACTCTCTCCTCCTTTCCACCGTGGCCTGAGTCCACAAGGTGCAAAGGGCTTGGGTTCCTGAGACGTTGCTTGGAGGAAACTGCTTGACTCACGTTGGATGGCAATGTGAAAACATTTTTTTAAAGAAGTTAATTCTGTTGAGCCATTCCTTACATGAGTACATCTGTTTTTTCCTCAGCATCGTTCAGTGTGTCCTGGCTAAAACATAAATTAGTACTTTGAAGTTGGATGTTGCCTTAACAACCACAAGAAGACCCTAAAATATGTAGCAATGGCTTAGTAGTTAAGCAGCCAGTGGCAAAGAACTCCATGTTGGTGTTTGGGAGGTTGGGGACCTCCGTTATGCTGTCGCAAATATTCAGTAAAACTGTGCCCTGGAACAAGACTTGAAGTCAGCCAAGTGCTCCTGAGCTCACAGCTCTAGGGGAAGAGGTCGTAAGCTGGAACATTAGCAGAACGTGTATGTTGTTACTAGCTGCGTATGGCAAAGCATCGCAAAATGAGATAAGCTTAGAAAAGAATTGATGAAATTAAAAGGAACAGAGAGGGTCCACTGGAAGGAGTAAACCAGACGCCAGAGTGGGAAAATGAAATAAAAGTCTGTCTTTGTACAGTGAGAACCTGAGCCTCCTTTCCCACTGGGTTCCTCATATGCTGGCAACAGGCACATATCCCATCCCCACCCAGCATGGAGGATTAAGACTGAGTCATTACTTGTAAAGTAAAAATACTTGTTAAGGATTCTTGGTCATGTGGCTCCTTGACAAAAAGTCATTCTGCCCCTTGATTACCCCATTGTGCTCCCCATTAATGGATGCCCACACATAGCGAGATTTCAATCAGCCCCCAATGGAAAGAAGAGATTTTACAACACGGAAAATGGAAGCCAGAGGACGAAGATACAAAGCAAGGAAAAGAAAACTAAAATAGTTCCAAATGAACAAGTGAGATAATTCAAGGAATCAAGTAAACAAACAATAAAAAAGCAACAATAGAATTCATATTTCCAGAAGGATAAAAGAGGTATTCCACGAATGAAACAAGAGGAGGATGCGTGAATAAATAACAATCAGCAAGCAAGAAAGAGCCTTAAAAACTAAAACTAAAAAAAAACTAAAAGAAACCCTACAACAAATCAATAGAAAGGTTGGAAGATAAAGTTAAGGCAATATCTCATCAAACTGAGAAAGATGCAGAGTTAATCGACAGGCAAGAAACAAGAAGAAAAAATAAAAGATCAGCTTAGGAAGTCCAACATCCAACTAATGAGTGAAAACAGAGGTAAAAGAGGAAGGAAATTGTCAAAGAAATAGTAACGTTCTCCAGAACTGAAGGTTATGAGACGCCACACTGAAAAAGTCCACAAAAAGCCCATTATTATAAAAATGAATATGAATAATAACGATAATGATAATATCCACATAAAAGCACATTGTCAGGAAATTTTGGAAAAGCAGGATAAAAAGAATGCCTTAAAAACTTTTATAGGAAAAACAACATGATCAACTATAAAGAGACAGGACTGGAAATAGTAATGGAAGTGCAAAAATGCAGAAATGCCTTCAAAATCCTGAGTAGAAATAAATTTTAACCTTGTATTTTATACCTAGCCAAGCTATCAATCCAGTGGGAGGGGAGAATGATAATTTAGACATCAGGCTCTCAAAAAATTTACCTTTCATGCACTTGTACCCAGGAAGATAATTCCCCAAGAGAAGGGAGTAAGGTGAGAAAGAGGGACAGTTGGGGTTCAGAACACAGGGAGACCAACACAGGAGATGATGGAGAGGAATTCCCAAACTAATAGCTTCAAGAGGACCCACTGGACAGCTGTGCGGAAATCCCAGTGTGATCCAGCCAGACTGGAGATGGGATGGAAGTCTCCAGGGAAACAAAATGGAGTCTATGGCTTCAGCTTTACTTATGGACATGGGTTGATGTAGCATTCAGAAATATTCTCCTAGTCATGGTAATTTAAATATGAATTTTAAATAGAACTGATAATTGGCCTTCATAAAGCCAATTCGAGCCAATTTAAAGGATCATGGACATAACCGTGAACATCTTTCTTAAATAATGGAAACTATAGTTTCCTGAAACAAAAATGAGATGTTAGGCGGAAACAAATGTGAGGAGAGCAATAATGAAATGAATAGTTGTGAGCAACAGTCTCATTTACGAAACTAACAGGTTTCCTATCTTCATTTTTCAAATATGAGTGCCTTTTTATGGAGCATTTTCTTCACAGATGCTTCCTAACTCGTCGTTTTAAAGACACGTTCTTGTAACATCGCCAGCTATTTTTTTTTTTTTTTAATATGGAGGTACTCTGCTGACCTCTCTTACCAGACCCTCTTTATTTATTTATTATTTTTAAAGCTTTTTTTCTTTTTTTTAAGGTATGCTTTTTTTTTTTTTTTGGTAAAGAAGATTGGCCCTGAGCTAACATCTGTTGCCAATCTTCCTCTTGTTTTTTTCTCCCCAAAGCCCCAGTACATAGTGGTATATCCTGGTTGTACATCCTGCTAGTTCTTCCATGTGGGATGTCACCACAGCATGGCTTGATGTGTGGTGTCTAGGTCTGCACCCAGGATCTGAACTGGCAAACCTTGGGCTGCCGAAGCAGAACACGAACATTTAACCATTATGCTACTGGGCCAGGCCCATCGCCAGGTTTTAAGACCAAAAAATACTATGTATTTAAGAAAAATGTTCTAGGCCAAACTTTTGAAAACATTGGCCTGGAATAAGCTTAAACTTCGGGAACACAGCGTTGGATATATTTCTTTCATAGAACTGATTAATTGAAGTTGCATAGATGATCGATTTTGGGGCTGGCTGTGACATAGTGGTTAAGTTCCCACGCTCTGTGTCATCGGCCAGGGGTTCACAGGTTTGGATCCCGGGTGTGGACCTACGCATTGCTTATCATGGCAGGCATCCAAAATATAAAGTAGAGGAAGATGCGCACAGATGTTAGCTCATGGCTAATCTTCCTCAAAAAAAAAAAAAAAGGTAAGACCAATTTTTAAGGAATTTTTGTAGACAAAAACTATTTTTGGTGGGTATTTTGTATGATTATTCTCTTCATTAAATACCTATTATCTTCAACAACTTTATGTATTTTCTTCATGTTCATTGCTACAAAGCGCTTGCTGGGGGCCCTAATAATCTCAAGATTTACTTTACATCCCACAGTATATGATGTCTACACAACAATTGTATAGTTGCTTCAGTCACTAAGAGCCCGTCCATTGTCTGTGACCAAAACACCCATTTTGAGTCGTCTCCCGATGACAAATTACTACAGAACATGGTAGGGTGTTCGCTTCTTAAATGTCCATAATCCTTTCCTTCAAACGGTAGGTTGCTGGAATCCTGGGTCAAGTTTAATGCTAACAAACATGACATTGCTGTATGTGAAGTATCTTTGTATATAAACATAAATGATACACCCAAAGGCAGATCCACTTTTGTGGTTGACAGGCCTTTGTTCATCTCGCATTGTTGCAAGGAATGCACTGTAAACACAACTAAGTGAATGTGCTGGATATAAGGTCTCTATCCAAGGAAAGTGGTGGATGACAGGTGGGAGGTCTAGAGGGAAGAAGCTGGAATTTCCTTCCGTCTCCCTCTACAGCAACCCCGGGCATGAAATGGCACCATGCAGAGGTCCCAGACAACTTCCTTTGGTGCACAGACTCTCTGTTCTACACTAATCTGAAGTGCTGGCTGAAGCTTCCTCAGAACAGCTAATCATTATTAATTCCTTTAGAATTCATTGCAATAACATCAATCACAGCGAACTCATTTGGTATTAATATGGATGTAATGTGAAAATGAATAATGCACACAGGAGTTTTTACATTCCTGTTTTAGAAAAATAGTTATGAACAATGTATTTCTCTTTCCATTGTCAAATCAGCGCCTCGGAGAGGTTTTCCATCAATTACCTTCATCATCATTCCAGTCGAAATCTCGTCAGAGCAAACATATTTCAAAGGATTATATCCAACTCCATTACAGCATTTCTGGCTCTTTGGAATAAGTTCAGTCTCACAGCATTTTACTGGCACCGGGTCATTCTTTTTAACATATGCTTTAGACTCTCCACTGGAAGCTGAGCAGCATATGGTATCTGACATATTCACATAATCCTGCCCACAACAGAACATCCCTGCAACAATAAAATGTTATATATGAATATGAAATTTAAAAAAAGGGAAGAAAAAGGAGGTTGCTGTAAAGCTTGGTATAAAAACGTCAGACTCAGGCAGTTGCTGAAAGGGTACCTCAGGTAGCATTTCCTTACCAAGGTGATTTAAAAGTGCTGTGAGGGTCCTTCTTACCAAGAGAACTAGGCACTAATTAGGTAAAGAACACACAAGAGGAAGTGTTCCAAAATGACTCATCGGGGCCAGACTTCTCCCAAACTCCCCACAAATAGATCTGATTTCTGTCATAAGAATTGCCTGCCCATTTTGTGATGAGAACATCTTGTTGCAGAAGAAGGGGTAGTTAAACTAGATGGACTCGCAAGAAATGTCTAGAAATTCACAAGGGAGAAAAGGTCACCCAAGCACTCCGGGATAAGAGGCTAGACAGAATGGAGGGGCAGCACCATCCTAGAACTGGAGACGTGGTGGTAGGAGTCTTGTAAGTTTTTGCCTGGCTTTGTCTAGGGTACAAACATTTGCTTCTTGTGAGTCCAGCAGCAATGGTAACCGTTCTTTCTTCATGAGATAGATCTGTATTCAAGTTCAGTTGAGCTCGCTCACGGAACAAGTCAACCCTTTGGCCACCATTTGTATCCTAGACCCATCTCTAGACATGGGTAGGGGGCTGGGGACAGTGACAGAAAGACCTCGGAGGGAGGACCATTGATCTCTACCTCTCCATGAAAGACATGTGCGCCTGAGATACATCCTTTCTCCCACCGAATTCACTTTAACTGCCTGTGTTCACATCACTTCGATCTCACCATAGAAGAGATACAGCAGAAATTTAGACATAAAAACCTCAATAAATAAACAATACCCTAGAGGCAGATTAAGCTAGAAATTAAGGTGCCTATCACCCATGTCACAGTGCTATCATATGAGAATTTATATCCAGTTATATAGCAGCACAATGTAATGAATGACTTATTTTAATTAGAATTTTGTTTATTTCTTATTAGTCCTGCCTGATAACATAAAGAACTTCAACTTCAACGTGGCCTGGGGTCCTGTATTGTTTAACCTGGTCCTATACAAACACCTACATTATGAAAGACACTCCTAATAACAGACCAATGAGTTTTAAGTGCTTTTTAAAAAAAAATTATTGAAAGTAGACGCTGCCTTGGCACATGCCTTAAGAAAGATGTTTGTCCACATATGACTCCAAAGAACCCGCTCATTGATCTTTCCACTTTAAAAAAATATCTCCCAATATTTTAAATTTTTTATTTATGATTAGTGATATACAATGATTATAACTGAGTTTTGACACACCATGTTGAAATGTGAGTACTGTTCAAAGTAATTGGTTTACAGGTAATTATAAAGTAATAATAATAGTTGTTTCAACGTTTCCAGGAAAAAGTTCTTTCAAATATATACACACAGCAGGGTTATCATTGCAGTGCAAGTCTCGATTATGATGAGTGAAAATGACATATATCTAATACACACACATACATAAAATAAAAAGAAAACCCACAGCTTCAAGTTTTATATTGTTTTGACCTTTTTTTTTTGCTGCTTTCTAATCAGACATTTAAATATAACCTTGGGTTCGTTACTGTCATCTTTTTCTCTAGCAGTTTTCTTAAAATAATTCACGTTTCTATTTTAAAGAGCAATCAAAATCCGAAAACCGGCCCTTTAGGGAGCAGAATACATTCTTCCTCTCAACTCCTAAATTACTTTATGGTTTCACCAGGCTTTAAGTATAAAATCAAAATTCAGACATTGACCTAATTCGAAACTCGTAATCAGTCATCTGCTCGCTCTCAGGGACTTTTGACAGGTCAACTAAAATTTTGATAATGAACTGTTTTGCCACTAGAAAAAAAGGATGCTTTCTTTCACAAAGAGCTTCATCTTTGTTTCACTGAATTAAAATTTTCAGCCAAGATTTCGCTCACATAACAAGAAGTGACTCCCTTTCGAGTTTCTTTGGTAAACCATTACTTCTTTAATTATTATCAACCTTGTTCCAGTGTGATAAATTGCTAATTACTTAATACCCTAATCAGCGTTCATTCTTTGCACAGATAAACTGTGACAGTGCCATTAATTCAAATAGTAATTTCACTTAATGGCCAGAACGGCACACCAGATTTTTATGCAGCATTTTCTGAAGACTGCATCCATCACTGCAATATTCTGACATAAAGATGTCTGACGTGCACTAACTCACTTAGGGAGAGCAGATGTTGCTGAGCAGAGTTTGGTAGTAATTCCCATAGTGCATCACTTCAGCATGAATGAGCTGCAAATTCAGAGACAGACAATCTTGTGAAACTGCATTGCAATAACTTTTGACCTCTACCTAATTTATCACATGTAGCGCTTGACTTTTGAACTTTGACACACAGAACGCACCATTTTAAATATGCCCAAAGAAAAACAAAATAAGTCATATATTATTGATGGATTGATCTATTCTTCCAGAGGTTCTTCATTAAATTTGTATAAAGGTAGAGATGCTCTTTGAACAAGAGGCAGATGTTATTAAAGCGGTACAGGATGCACTGAACTATTAGACATTTATTTTTGAGATCAAATAGCATCTATTGTCTTTCAAAACAGCATATATCTCCAATGGATGGCTTCCATTGCATTGGATACAACTGAGGATATAGTAGAGGAAAGAATTTTTTACTCACAATATTATGAATATTGCAAATATCTTACCAACACTTATTTAATGTCTATTGCTGAAAAAGAAAGTATTGAGAAACATACAGGCCTGACGAATTCCTAAATTGTTAAATCTGCAAAACAAGTGCTCCAAGTTTCTAAAAAAAGAGCAAGAATCATGACTCATGCTTTTGAGATAAAAACAGGACAGTAGTCAAGAACAGAGTCCAGAATATGACCACTCATTGTGGAACTCTAGGATGGAGCACGGGAACCACATTTTAAGCCAAGGGATTATATTTTAGGTCTAGAAGAATGAAAAAAAAAAAGATTTGTGAATAGTCGTTCTCAGGACAAACATAAAATTGGTAGCAGAGCACGAAAGAAAGGAAATGTGTGCTTGCCTTCGCCAGTAGATGGCTCTATAGTTACCATCACAAAAATGAGAAAGAGTAGAGCAAAAAGGCTCCCCCAAATCGTTGCAAAATATTTTACAGCAATTACACATCACACTTCTCAAAAATTCATTATGTCATATGGAAATCTTCCCAGGAAATATTCCACACCACTTTTACACCTTGAGTTTCTGTGCTATATTCCCCTCTGCAAAGTTCCCAAATTCCACCTTAGGTAACAAACAGCAGCAGCCATTCATTCTTCCGAAGTCCAAACCCACAACATGAAAACTCAGTATTCTATTCCCAAACAATTTCAACCCAGAGTTTCATATCAAAGCCTTCATGGACAACATTTACAAAAGAAATAAGATACTATGTTTCAAACGTCTGTGGTGATCAGTTTCTCACGGCTAAAAGAGAATCCTGTCCTCTTTGAATGATAGAGAGTTTTTAATGTTCATCCTTTAATACCAAGAGATATAATCAAGTCCATGCCAAGATTAATGGCATCAGTGATAAAACCATGTAAGCAAACACTAAGAATAAAGGCAATAAAGAGGTTTAAAATATATTCAAAGAATATGGTTAAGAATACATAGCCACTGTAATGACAAGCCTGACTTTCATCCCAAGGTACGTGTATAACACTCCTGCACAACTCGTCTGCCCAAGGAGAGCACTAAAAACATAAACGCTACCCCAGCACTTCTGTTCCAACAGCATCTGTTAATTCACTCCATTTATAAAATACATATTGACAAAGACAACTGAACTGGGACCAGGGAGATCTGATTTGGTGTGAGAAAGTCAATTCAATGTGATTTTGTTAAAGGGCTCCTGCAGGCAAATAAAAGAGTTTAAGTAATAAAATACATAAAGAGATGTTTTACGAGCCAGCCTGGTCTTGTGGCAGGCACACAACGCCAGGCAGGGAGAGAGGCCAGGCTTAGGAACAATATTATGAGATCCAAACCCTTGTGTAGCAGGTATGGTGTTGCAAGGTTGAGGAGAAAAAGGGCCAGATGGATATTCTGAAAGGTCATTAAGGTCACAGTCATTAGGGGCGACAGGAGGGAGAGGCAGCAGAGAGGGAAAAAAGACGAGCTGAACGTGTCTATTTTCAGTGAAACCTTCAGGAAGGTCAAGAGAATAGAAAGAGATTTTTTCCTTTTTTAAAGGATCATGCCTTCAGTCCACCATGATTACCAAAATTGGTGGAACCGCCACTGTCATGAATGTCATGAGAAACTCTAATGCTAATCTTGATTCACAGCAGTTGAGGAGTGTCATGATTTGCTTAAGAAATGTTTGACTAGCATAGAACATCATATTGAAGTAAATAAAAAAATGATTCTGAAATTTGGGTCTTTGGATGGACTTCAAGGGTATATGAAATGGCAGACAAAATTTTTGTGTGGAGTCTATATAATATTATTTGAAGTGAGGGTTTGTCACTTTCAAAAGATTCTAAAGGGAGAGTATGGCCCCCAAAAGATTAAGAAGCATTGCCCAAGTAGACAGTAACCTCTACTCCATTTCTTAGAAAAGCTATGCTCTACTTTTTTGGCAATAGTGTTCTGACTTACCTTTCGTTCTCCTTCATATTTGTTCTGCCACTCAAATCTAATTTATTTCCTTAAGTCACAGTTCTTATCATCACATTGACTCTTCCCTGAGTACTAAATAATGTTCAAATCCTTTTGCCTACTCAGATTTATCTCTATTTCCTAACTCATGACGTACACCTCCAATAAACCCAACTGCTCCCTATGACTTGGACATGCTCTGCAGATAGTTAATTTCACACTTTAGCTCAAGCTATGCCCTTTTGTTGAAACGTCTTTCTTCTATCCACATGTCTCAAAATCCTACTCATTGTTTGAGGTTCCAATCTGATGGTTCAGCTTTTTTCATTACCTTGGTTGGAATGATCTCTCAGTCTTAAGAATATGCTTGTATTCATCCCCCTTTCTGGTGCATGTTTAACGTTACAGGTACTTTTCTTCTTGATTAGATTGTAAGTCCTTAAGGATAAAGATGGAATCTTAGCCCTTTTTACACTCACAAAGCACCAAGAATGATATCTTGAACATAGTCACTATATTGTACATAGTATTGAACGAAAGAATATGGCAATTGACTAAAAACAAAAGTAACAGATGAGCAAAGATGCTAACGTAAGACATTTTGCTGCTATTTTAAAACTCTGACCCAGTATGGTATGAGGGAGGGCAACACTTTGACCTCCCCCAACCCGGCAACCATGGTCTGTCTTTTTTTTTTTTTTTTACATATTTTGGTGTATTTATTAATAGTCTTTTTTCTTATGAATCCTTTTATTTACAATACAGTTGTAATAAATAATGGATATACAATTCTACAGTTTACTTTTTTTGTAGCTTTTTTTAAATTAAGGTTATGAAAGTTAACATCCTTGTGAAATTACTGTTGTACATCATTATTAGTCATGTTGTAGGTACACCACTTCACCCCTAGTGCCCTCCCCCCACCCCCCTTTCCCCTGGCAACCACCAATGAGTTCTGTTTGTCCATATGTTAACTACCACCTATGAGTGGAGTCATACAGAGTTCGTCTTTCTCTGTCTGGCTTATTTCACTCAACATAATATCCTCAAGGTCTATCCATGTTGTTGTGAATGGGACAACTTTGTTCTTTTTTATGGCTGAGTAGTATTCCATTGTATATATATACCACATCTTCTTTATCCAATCATCAGTTCCTGGGCACTTAGGTTGGTTCCATGACTTGGCTATTGTGAATAATGCTGAGATGAACATAGGGGTGCATGGAACTTTTGGAATTGCTGATTTCAGGTTCTTAGGCTAGATACTCAGTAGTGGGATGGCGGGGTCATAAGATATTTCTATTCTTAACTTTTTGAGGAATCTCCATACTGTTTTTCATAGTGACTGCACCAGTTTGCATTCCCACCAACAGTGTATGAGGGTTTCCTTTTCTCCAGAGCCTCTCCAACATTTGTCACTCTTGGTTTTGGATATTTTTGCCATTCTAACAGGTGTAAGGTGATATCTTAGTGTAGTTTTGACTTGCATTTCCCTGATGATTAGTGATGATGAGCATCTTTTCATGTGTCTATTGGCCATCCGTATATCTTCTTTGGAGAAATGTCTGTTTATGTCCCCTGCCCATTTTGTAATTGGGCCCCAAGCCGGCAACCATGGTCTATCTTTAATGGACCTGTTTTTTAGCTAAGTCAGAGGAAGAGGTGCTCAACTCGTTAGTCATAGCACAGAGCAACTAATTGCTATGATTTTCTAGTAGAGGTGATTACTGTGCCTTAAAGCAGTGGTTCTCAAAGTTTTGTCTCAGGACCCCTCTTTTTGTTAGTTCCATTGAGTCAACTCTGACTCTTGGAGACTCTGTGTATAGCACAGCAGAGCCCAGCCCGGTCATTTTCCTCCATCCTCTCCCCTTCCAGTGCTGTATCAGACAATACTTTGCTGCATTTTTCATGGCCAGTTTCTCCAGAAGAGTGGTCAGGTCCTTCTTCCTGGTCTATCTTAGTCTGGAAGCTCTGCTGAAACCTGTCCACCATGGGTGACCCTGCTGGTATTTGAAATCCCCGTGGTATAGCTTTCAGCATCACAGCAACATGCAGCCACCACAGTATGACAATCGATAGACGGGTGGTGTGGGTCCCTGACCAGGAAACGAACCCAAGTTGTGGCGAGGAGAGTGCTGAATCTTTACCAATAGACCCCCCAGGACCCCTATACACTTTTACAAGTAATCAAGGACTCCAGATAGCTTTTGTTTATATGGGTTACATCTGTTGCTATTTATTGGGTTAGTGCCTAAAACAGAAATTTTTGAACTATGTATTTATTAATTCATTTAAAATAATAATAAATATATACCATGTTAACATAAATATTTATGAAAAATAAATATTTTTCCCAAACTGAGAAAAACTAGTGAGAAGAAAGACATTGTTTCACATTTTTGCAAGCCTCTCTAGCGTCTGGCTTAATAGAAGGAACTGAATTCTCATGTCTGCTTTTGCATTGAACTGTTGCAATATCACATGTCGTGTAACCTCTAGAAATATCCACAGTACACTCATGAGAGAATGAGAGTAGAAAAGGCATAGAATAGTTTAGTATTATGATGAAAATAGTTTTGATCTTATAGACCACCTGAAAGGTCATGAAGACCCTCACGAGTCCCCAGGCCATACTTTAAGAGTCACTGCATTAGTGCTAGTACTTATACACAATACTTTTTCTTCTAACTTTGGAATACATGTGGTGTGTGATCACAAAGAAAAGTTTATGATGTTTCTCTCTCTCTCTCCCGTTTCTTTTTTGGTGAGGAAGTTTGCCCCTGAGCTAACACCTGTTGCCAATCTTTCACTTTTTGCTTGATGAAGAGTGGCCCTGAGCTAACATCTGTGCCCATTTTCCTCTATTTCGTATGTGGGACAGCATCACATCACAGTCTGATGAGAGGTGTAGGTCCACGCCCAGGATCTGAACCTATGAACACAGGCCACCGAAGTGGAATGTGCTGAACTTAACCACTATGCTACCAGGCTGGCCCCTGTGATGTCCCTTTTTTTATGGTCATCCAGAAAATATTTGCAACTTGGTAGTTGTATTATACTGGGCCTGCTCATCAGACTTGATGACCACTGATGTGGTTTGGGTTGGAGAGCACCCAAAGCTTGTCCAGGTGTCAGAATGCTCAGAGAGATAAAGACCATGGCCTCTTTAGCCATTTGGATGGAGTTAGAATCCTGTCTTAGGCACAGTGTCAAGAGATTCATGGGAAAATCTCCCAGCATCCCTTGCATTTAGCTGTTGACAGATGATAGCTGAGTTCTAGCCAATGAAATGTTAACAAAAATATTTGCTATTTCTAGACTTGGCCAATGAAAATCTTGCACAGACGTTATTCCATGTTTTCCCCCCTCCTGGCTGCAGGAGTGGATGCAACCCTCAGGAGATTTTAGAAGCTGCCTGTTGAAAATGGCAGACCCTCCAACAGCCAGAATGACTGCAGGAAAGAGAGCTAAGCTGCAGATAGGTTGACACCTGAGTGATATTATGTGAGAAAAAAATAAACCCCCACTGTATTGGAGCTGATATACGTTTTAAGGTTCATTTGTAACAGCAGTGAGCATTACCTCAAGTAACACAGCCACTTACTAGCTGTGTGATTTGGGGAAAGTTTTTAACTTCTTTTAAAAGTGCTCCTGTTTCAGTGCCAGCCCAGTGGTGTAGCGATTAAGTTCATGCGCTCCACTTCAGCAAGCCAGAGTTTGTCGGTTCGAATCCTGAGCTCTGACCTAGCACTGTTCATCAAGCCAAGCTGTGGCAGCATCCCGCATAAAAAATAGAGGAAGACTGGCACAGATGTTAGCTCAGGGACAATCTTCCTCAAGCCAAAAGAGAAGGATTGGCAATGGATGTTAGCTCAAGGCCAATCTTCCTCACACACAAATAGTGCCTCTGTTTCCTTATCTGATAATCATAGTGCTTACCTCATAGGAGTGTTGTGAGGATTAAACGTGTTAATGCATATGAAGCACACAGAACACAGCTTGGCAAATAGTGAACATAGGATGCTGTTTACTTATTGTTGTATTTTGTCTCCTGATCCTTGAGTACATCTTTTAGCCAACAGGCAGTGTCTAGGAGACACTTGACAGGGCTGAATTCCTTGCCTGGACTTTAGTTATGTTTAGAACACTAACCTTTCAAGTCTACCAGCCATGGGGGAAATTTCTGAAAGGCTTGTGTGTCTACACTGGACTTTTGCATATTATATGATTTAATACCTTATTCATTTTCAAAGAAGGTCTTGTGAGGTTGGTTTTTATTTTTGTTTCTTAGTTTTACCTGGCAAAGTCAACCTTTTTTTGTAATAAAATACAGATCCAGGTGGCCTGTGCTCTCTTTCAAGGCCACTTTTTAAAGGTAATCCTTTTACAGGCAATCCTTAAATTCCTGGGATCAAAGAAAATGTCCAATTAAAACTTTATTCTCTTATATGTCAGACAACTATCCACTTTCACTATCTTCTGGACAGTTGATGGAGATCAACAAAATGACATAGGACTATCAACCAGTTTGACAGTATATATACTAAAATTGTCCTCTAAATGTGTCCCACTGGGTTGGATTTAAAAATGTATAAGATGGATACAGTGTGGATCCAGATGGGTGATTTATAACTTCATGGAATAGTAAATGCCTTGGAAACAAACACACTTGATGGTGGCCCAAGGATAAAATAAGAAGCTAGAACTCAGGTATTTTTTGGCTCAAAAAAGGAGATGAGTCTTTCCCACACTGGCAGGATTGAAATTTAGTTGTGAATAATTTAATTTAGCATTTCTTACTTCTTTAAAGACTACCAAAATACTGAGAGTTTAGTATTTTTTTTAAGGCACAAGATTCAGGTACATCCAGGTTGATACCTATTATTTTTTTGATTGATTAGTTTTTCAAGTGCCCTTCCTGGTAATTTTCATCAGAACTTTACAATGAAGAGAATGTATACAAGAACGTGGTATGTAACAATAATATTATAATAGTCAATTTAGATAATTGTTACTCGTATTATGGATAACTCTGATGGTTTTTAAAAACAGAAGAAATTATAGAAAGAATTCATAATTCATCTCCATCAAGATATTGTGATGTCCTGAGTCATACTCAGAAAAGGGCTGGATTGTCAACACTTACTAGCTTCATGGGGTAGATTTACTCTGAAGCTAAAGAAGCTTGAGTTTCAGGGCCCTTTGCCTGCATGAGCCCCTTCCAAGGAAAGTGTGATTGTATATTTTTATAAAATTTGCAAATGTATAATATTTCACCACAATTTGTTATGACCACTGTCTCTTTCTCCTTTAACTTACTCTCTGCCATAGGTGCCCTCATATTGATTGAAATTGGAGTGACTATGGATATTTTTGAAACCTACTAAAGGGAAGTCGAGTTGGGGAAATATTTAGTTTGGGCTCAGTAGCTACATTTATCTAATTTCAGTCACTTCTATAAAAAAGTTGTTAAGGCTCAAATATGCCATTTTCACTGCAGTTTGGAAAGATAAGAAATGTGAGAAATTATAGACTCTTAATTTGGATGCCTGTAGAGGGAAGCTTTAAAGAAAGAGAGATCAGAAAAAGTAATGTGATATGAAACCAAAGCTGTAAAAATGAACAATAGAATCAACGGGAATATTCTGACATCAAGAAGACAATTGGAACAAAATAAATTTCAGATCATACCAAAAGTAGCAAACTATTAAAAGAAAATGGTGGATCTAGGATTGAAGCAATGCCTAGGCCATTTGATTGTTTGATAATACAAATTATGAAGAGAAGCAGCTCATAAATATATTGGACAAATTATACTTCTTACTGATTTGTAACTGAAATAGTGACATCTATGATAATATACAACTCAAATACAGTCATATGAGAAGGATGTCCATGAAAAGCTGATTAATGATGTTGTCAATTTGACAAATATTTAGACAAGTCCCTGAAATCTTAGAAAGACTCTTGGTAGATATTTCTCCACATTTGGCAATAATCTTAAACATTTACATAATATTACGATAATGAGTTGTGAAGCTTAAACTCACTTTTCTAAACTTTAAACAGTTAAAAAATTTTTTTGATTAACCATGTGACAGAAAAGAATAAATTCTCTTTCTATTCTCTCTATAGATAGTTACAGTACAAAGCCACAGTTGTAGGAAGAGACAATCAAAGTACAAGTTAAACACATTAGGAAAAAAACAAAGATGCCAGAAGTTAAATAATTCAAATACAGTATTTTTATGTTAGTGAAATTTGCTTGGTTCTTTTCTTAGATTTGTAATTTTTGTAATTTATATCCGCCTTCTAAATAAATATTTATTTTTATATTTTGTCTTGTCTTCACTATTTTGTTTTCTTTTCTTAAAGATGGTCCCCTGAACTGAATAACTTTCAGGGACCCAAAAATCTAGGTCCGACTAGCCATGTAATCTTGAGCAAGGGCTTAATCTCTGTGTCTCAATTTGCTCATTTTTAAAATGTGGATGATAATAGTGCCTATCTTGTAGGATTGTTATGAAGATCAGTTGAGGTAATAATACATAAAACATTGGGCATCGTGCCTGCTAGATAGTAAGTACTCAAATAATGACAATGATTGTTATTAATGTTAGTGTTAATTTGATAGCTGCAGAAGAATAAGGGAATAAAAGAGTTATGACACAATATCATCCATAGTAATTTTGGACACTGTTCTTATTTGCTAGGAAATATTCTCTTGCTCCAGAACCTGTGCATTCGTGTGTGTTTTCTTTGCTTTTGGGTGGACACGACACTTTTCCAGAAGAAATAGTTTTGATCTGTTTTTATGAAATGCATCACACGCACATAAAAATGTGAGATTACATTTTTATTGGTTATACATCATGTACCTAATCGTTGCATTAGATGTAATGAACATGAGTTTTAGTTAATTGCTCGTGTAGGGAAAATTTCTTAACTTCTCTGCGTCCCAGATTGTCCATCTATTGAAAGGTAGACCAGCGCCCCTTACCTGGAAGGCGCCTGTACACGACACCCTCTTCTTCGCCACCACAGCACTCTACATCCTTGCTCACAATCTGTCCCCCACAGCACTGCTGGCCGAGGCCATCCCGAAGCCTCCCAGCACAGCAGATCTGGCTTCCTGAGGTGGAGTACGGCATTCTGCCACAGCAGGAGTCGCCGACGCCAGCGGAAACCCGATGGTGCTGCTCATCTGGACAGCATACTTCACCTGTCAATTTAGGACAATAACCATCATTGCATGAGTGAAAAAAATATGCTTTGACTCACAACTAAATTTTATCACAATCATCTTGCAGATGCCAACTAGCTGACAGAATTACGAGAAAGAATACCGTCATACTGGAGTTGCAAAATCTCAATGCAACTTCAAAATGTTTGCATTAAAGATGTATAAATCTGTGTGTCTGCTCGCATACACACACGCCAACTTAGAGGTGAAGCTACGCTGCCTATTTCCTCTCTGAGCCTTAACAAATGAGCACATTAGGTCTGGTGACACGGATTAAGTGATATTATTAAAAAATTTATCTGCAAATGATTTTCTGTCTACTTAGTGTAATTTTCTCTTTTTGGAAAGTGGGGTAGATTCAAAATCAACTCTTATTAAATTTGTATTGCCTATGATTACAATTTTTTTAACCAGACTATATTTATTTAACCAAAAAGAAATACTTCCAATGGGAAAGTCAATTATGTGAGAGGAGGTAAACATACCATATTCAAGTCAACGTTCTAGTATTTTGCTGAGCTACGGCAGACACTGAATTTCACTAATGTAGTTACATCCACATCCCCCTTTACATGATATTCTGGGAAACTTGAGATAAGCATAAAATAATATTTTGCCTGGTGCCTTGGGATCAAAGGAATAAAATATTCTAAATATCAACAGTCACCTTTTTTTTTTTGTTTAATAAAGAGGCCTCTAAAAGACAAGAAAACTCTAAAAGACAGAAATCTCAAAATTGCTTTCCTTAAGGATACCTTGGAAAACACTAATTACAACTTGGTGGATCTAAAATCCAAACGTCACGTTTCCTCTCTCTCATGACCCAACTGTGGGTTGACCTCCCTCCTGACCTCCGGAACCTTGACTTCCTGCTCCTCTTTGCCTTATTCCTCCTCTCCTTCCTGCACTTTCAACAGACCCTCTTCTCTTTCCTCCATTGGCCCTTCTTAAACGTATCTTTCTCCCTGGACAATATCACTTATTATATCTTATAAGGTATGTGGGTATGATGACCAACCTGGCAGGTCTCATAGCTTTAAATCATGGTCTAGATAAGATTTGCATAATCTAGTTAATGACTTGCCAAACCTTCTTAAGAAAAGGCACAAGTTCCCTGAAGAATATAGGATTGCTTTAGGAATTTATAGTCCTGGATTCCCTGATCCCTGTCAATTAGTTCATCTTTTTGTGAGGCCAGGATATGCCAAAACTTGGTTAGTAGAAGCAAGATGAATTTCTTGTCAAAATGATATTAAAAAACATGGGACAACACTTAACTATGGATAGACATATAAAGAGTACAAAAAAAGGGCAAGAACTCTTAGTAGCTATCATTGAGGTCTTTCTTGCCCAAAATTCATTAGTCAAAAATTCACCCCACCAGATAAAATGGACAAGTTACTAGAAACACACAGTCTACCAAGACTGAATCATGAAGAAATAGAAAATCTGAATAGACTTATATCTAGTAAGAAAATTGAATCGCTAATCAAAAACCTCCCAACAAAGAAAAGCCCTGGACCAGATAGGTTCACTGGTGAATTCTACCAAACATTTAAAGAAGAATTAGCATCAATCCTTCTCAAACTCTTCCAAAAAATTGAAGAGGAAGAAACACTTCCTAACTCAATATATGAGACCTGTATTACCCTGATATTAAAACTAGGCAAAGACACTTCAACAAAAGAAAACTACAGGCCAATATCACTTATGAATATCAATGCAAAAATCCTCAACAAAACACCAACAAATTGAATTCAATAGCATATTGAAAAGATTATACAACATGACCAAGAGAGATTTATTCCTGGAATGCAAGAATGATTCAACATACAAAAATCAATCGCTGTAATGCACCATATTAACAGAATGGAAGAAGACAAAAGGTCAACTCAACTGATGCAGAAAAAGCATTTGACAAAATCCAGCACTATTCTATGATAAAAACGTCAACAAACTATGAATAGAAGGAAACAACTCAACATAATAAAGGGCATATATGAAAAATTCACGGCTATCATTGTATTCAACAGTGAAAGCCTTTCTTCTAAGATAGAAAGAAGACAAGGATGCTGTGAATTTGCCACTTCTATTCAACGTAATATTGGAAGTTATAGCCAGTGTAATTAGGCAAGAAAAAGGGAGAAAGGCATCCAAATTGAAAGGGAAAAAAATGAAATTATCTTTGATCACAGACAATACAATCTCATATGTATAAAACCCTAAAGATTCCACACACAAAAAACTTTGTTAAAACTAATAAATGAATTCAGCAAAGAAGCAGGATACAAAATTAACATACAAGAATCAGTTATATTTCTATACACTAAGAATGAACAATATGAAAAGGAATTTAAAAAAACAATTCCATTTATAATAGTATAAAAAATATTTAAGAATAAGCTTAAACAAGGAGGTGAGGGGCTGGCCCCGTGGCCGAGTGGTTAAGTTCGCGTGCTCCGCTGCAGGCGGCCCAGTGTTTCGTTGGTTCGAATCCTGGGCGCGGACATGGCACTGCTCATCAGACCACGCTGAGGCAGCGTCTCACATGCCACAACTAGAAGGACCCACAACGAAGAATATACAACTATGTACCGGGGGGCTTTGGGGAGAAAAAGGAAAAAATAAAATCTTTAAAAAAAAAAAAAAAACAACAAGGAGGTGAAATAATTATACACTGAAAACTGCAAAATTCCGCTGAAAGAAATTAAAGAAGACACAAATAAATAGAAGGACATCCCATGTTCATGAATTAGAAGACAACATTGTTAAGACATCAATACTGGCCAAAGTGATCTACAATTCAACACACTCTCTATCAAAAATCCCAACAATGCTTTTTCAGAAACAGAAAAATCCATCCTGAGATGCAAATGGAATCTCGAGGGGCCCCAACTAGCCAAAACAGTCTTGAAAAGGAATGAAGTTGGAGGTCTCACACTTCCCAATTTCAAAACTTACAACAAAGCTGTATTCAAAACAGTGTGGTCCTGGTGTAAAGACAGGCATCTAGACCAACAGAATAGAATAGAGAGCCCAGAAATAAAACTTCCCTTATAAGATCAAATGATTTTCAATAAGGATGCCAAGACCATTTAATGGGGAAAGAACCATCCTTTCAACAAATTGTGTTGGGAAAACCAGATATTCAAATGCAGATAATGAAGCTGAACTCTTGTCTTATACCATATACAAAAATTAATTCAAAATGGACCCAAGACCTAAATGTGAAAGCTAAAACTATAAAATTCTTAGAATAAAACACAGGGGAAAAGTTTAATGACACTGGATTTGGCAAGGATTTCTTGAATATAGCACCAAAAGCACAGGCAACAAAAGAAAAATAGATGAATTGGACTTCATCAAAAGTAAAAAGTGTTGAGCCAGCCCTGATAGCCTAGTGGTTGGGGTTCGGTGTGCTCTGCTTCAGCAGCCTGGGTTCAGTTCCTGGGCACGGAACCACACCACTTGTCTGTCAGTGCTCGTGCTGTGGTAGCGGCTCCTATAGAAGAACCAGAACAACTTACAACTATACCCAACTATGTACTGGAGCTTTGCAGGGGAGGAAAAAAGGAGGAAGATTGGCAAGAGATATTAATGAAGAACAAATCTTCCCCCCTGCAAAAGAAAAAAAAGTTAAAAAGTGTTATGCATTTGGGGCTGGCCCAGTGGCCGAGTGGTTAAGTTCGCGCGCTCCGCTGCAGGAGGCCCGGTGTTTCCTTAGTTCGAATCCTGGGCGCGGACATGGCACTGCTCGTCAGACCACGCTGAGGCAGAGTCCCACATGCCACAACTAGAAGAACCCACAACGAAGAATACACAACTATGTACCGGGGGGCTTTGGGGAGAAAAAGGAAAAAATAAAATCTTAAAAAAAAAAAAAAAAGTGTTATGCATCTAAAGACACATTCAACTGAGTAAAATGCAACCCATGGGAGAAAGTATTTTCAAATCATATATCTTATAGTGGATTAATATCCAGAATATATAAAGAACTCCAACAACTTAACAACAAAAACACAAACAATTCAATTTAAAAAATGGGCAAAGGATTCATATAGACATATCTCCAAAGAAGATGTACAGATGGCCAATAAGCACCTGAAAAGATGCTCAATATGACTAATTATTAGGGAAATGCATATCAAAACCACAGTAGGACGGCTGTTATTAAAAAAAACCCTCAGAAAATAAGTGTTAGCAAGGAAGTGGAGAAATTGGAACCCCATGCATTGCTGTTTGTAATGTAAAATGGTGCAGCTGCTGTGGCAAGCACCATGGCAGTTCCTCAAAAAATTAAACACAGGGCCAGTCCAGTGGTGTAGTGGTTAAGTTTGCATGCTCTGCTTTGGTGGCCTGGAGTTCACAGATTCGGATCCTGGGTGCAGACACTGTGGCAGCATCCCACATAAAATAGAGGAAGATTGACACAGATGTTAGCTCAGGGACAATCTTCCTCACACATACACACACAAAATTAAACGTAGAATTATCATATGATTCAGGAATTCCACTTCTGGGCATACAGCTAAAAGAACTGAAAGCACGGACTCAAACAGATATTTGTACATCAATACTCATAGCAGCATTATTCACAATAGTGAAAAGGTGAAAACAACCCCAAAGTCTATCAATAGATGAATAGATAAACAAAACATGCTATATACACACAATGGAATATTATTCAGCCTGAAAGAGGAATGAAATTCTGACACGTGCTACAACACGGATGAACCTTGAAAACATTATGTTAAGCGAAATAAGCTGGTCACAAAAGCACAAATATTATATGATTCCACTTACATGAGGTACCTAAAGTAGTCAAATTCATAAAGACAGGAGACAGAATGGTGGTTGCCAGGGCTTACGGATGAGGGACAAGGGGGAGTTCAAGTTAAATGAGTACAGAGTTTCAGCTTGAGAAGACAAACATGTTCTGGAGATGTGGTGGTGATGATTGCACAGCCATGTGAACGTATTTAATGCCACTAAACCGTGTGCCTAAAACGGTTGAAAAGATAAATTTTATGTTGTATATATTTTACCACAATAAAAAAATCCAGTTTCATAAAAAGGGAAAACATAATTCCACGCCTGGTTTCAGAGACCACTTAACTACCACCCTCCAAGAATGCTCTGGTCTCAACAGAAGAGAAGAAGACACCACAACTTCCCAGAAAACAGAAGATAGGACGGCAGGCTGTCCCTCCTCTCTAAATTACAAGAGCTTGCTGAGCACTTGGAAGATGCTTTAGCTCCAAAAAAAGAAAAAACATCAGACAAAATTAATAGCATTTCAGATTACACAATTAGATAAAGCCAAGAACAAGGACACCTCTATGTCTAGTTGACTCAAAGACAGCTGCCAGTATTGTAAGGAAAAGGGACATTCAAAGAACACTCACTCTACTTCAGCTAGAAAGATAGAATTGAAAAAGGAAAAGGACAAATGTTGACAGCACATTCCGTCTCTGAGAAAGTAGCTGCTCTGGTCTCTCCATAATTTCCCTTAACACAAAACAGAGAAATTTCCATGCAATTGTAGAAATTGAAGATTTCATATCTAGTTGATATTGAGGCTACATTATCTACCATAAATTCTACTACTTTTCCACCATTCTTTCCCAGGAATAACCAAACCATCTTAGTGGTAGAAATTTCAAATACCTCTCAGACTCTGCCTTTGCTGTTGTTTTTTCTCCCCAAAGCCCCAGTGCACGTTTGTATATCCTAGCTGTAAGTCCTTCTAGCTCTTCTGTGTGAGCTACCACCACAGCATGGCAACTGACAGACGGGTGATGTGGTTCTGCTATCAGGAAATGAATCCAGGCAGTGGAATCGGTAAAAGTGCAAAACGTTAACCATCAGGGCTGGCTCATGCCTCTGTCTTTTTTCATCATCTCTTGATTCAATACGCCTTTCGATTTAGTAATTCCACCCCAGGGCATCTGGTGGGAGGAGATCCGCTTTGTAAATATGATGCCAGTACTAAATGTGGACCCCAAAGCCTCTTTCTGGAACTCCCAGGAGATGAATCCCCAGTCTATAATTTGATGATGGCACAGAATGATTACCCACTACTTGATGCCTCCATGACCAACATTTCAGACCTTGAATCTACTATCTTCAAGAGCCTCGGGGGCAAGGACAGTTCAGATATGGGATTCACAGAAGAGGCTAAATCCTTAAAGGTCTCTATAAATCTGGCCATGCCCTTCTTGAAACTGGCCCAAAACCTATTTAAAAAAATGGCGGCTATTGAATAACTGTGGTTCATCATACCCCCTTAACTCCAGAAAGGACTTATCCCCAGTAGTAATTCTTATAATATCCTATTCATTCCATCAAAAAGATAAATGACTTGTATACCACATTGTCCAAGATTTAAGGGCCATTAACAGGATTGTGCTTCCTGACTTCCCGGTAGTTCCCAGCCTGAACACCATCCTATCTCCAATACCTGAGACAGCTGCTCAATTCGGAGTAATAGATCTATGCTCAGCAGTTTTTCTGACACTCAGACTCACAGTATCTTTTAGCATTGGGACTGTTATATCCCAAGAGTGTATGGAAACACCCTCTTAATTCCTACAATTACTTAGCCATAACCTTAGCATGGTAGGCAGAATATGGCCTCCCAAAGATGTCCATGTCTCAATCCTGGAACCTGGAACCTCAATCCTGGAACATGGCAAAAGGGAATTAAAATAGCAGATGGAATTAAGTTTGATAATGTGATATAAGAAAGGCTTGACTGGCCATTGCAGGCCTGAGGGATGGAAGGGGACGACTAGCCAAGGAATGTGGTTAGCCTCTAGGAGGCGGAAAAGGGAAGAAAATGGATTCTCTTCTCCAGAAGAGAACACAACCTGGCCAACACCTTGATTTTAGCCCAGCGACACCCATTTGGAATTTCTGACCTTGAAAAAAATGTAAGATAATAAATTTGTGCTGTTTTAAGCCAGTAAATATGTGGTAATTGTTATGGTAGACCTATGAAACTAACATATTGAAGGTATTTGATTTCCTCTTTAAAACCCCACTCCTATACAATGTGTGGATGATCTCATTATGTTCCCCAGAGAGTCTTAAAAAATTAATTCTGGGGCCGGCTCTGTGGCCGAGTGGTTAAGCTCTCGTGCTCCGCTGTGGCGGCCCAGGGTTTGGATCCTGGGCGTGGACATGGCACCGCTCGTCAGGCCACGTAGAGGTGGCGTACCACATCCCACAACTAGAAGGACCTGCAACTAAGATATACAACTGTGTACGGGGGGGTTTGGGGAAATAAAAGCCAAAAAAGAAAAAAGAAAAAAACATTGGCAACAGTTGTTAGCCCAGGTGCCAATCTTAAAAAAAAAAAAAAATTGGGGCCGGCCCCGTGGCCGAGTGGTTAAGTTCACGCGCTCTGCTGCAGGCGGCCCAGTGTTTTGTTGGTTCGAATCCTGGGCGTGGACATGGCACTGCTCATCAAGCCAAGCTGAGGCGGTGTCCCACGTGCCACAACTGGAAGGACCCGCAACGAAGAATATACAACTATGTACCGGGGGGCTTTGGGGAGAAAAAGGGGGGAAAAAAAAAAGAAAAAATCTTAAAAAAAAAAAATTAATTCTCTATATTTGTTGACAGTGGTAGCACAAAGTCTCAAAATGTCAATTTTTTCAGAACAAAGTGCATTCTAGACTGTGACATCATGCAAAATGGAAAGTCTCTTTCCCTTCAAAGGTTGGAAGCTGTTCATGACTTTCCTCAGTCAATTGCCAAAAGTCAGCTTAGATAAAGGATTGCCCAGTCTCACAGAATCAACAAGAATCAATGAGGATCCTTGGTCTCATAGGATTTCAATGTCCATTAGATATTTGATCCCTGGCTTTTGTGAACCCATTGCCCCTTTATAGGATCTGATAAAAGTGGACACACCCGAGTCTTTGCTCTGGAATGATTCATTAGAGACTATCTTCTGTCACTTAAAGGATGCCTGTTAACTTCCTTTACTCTTAGGCTCCCCAATTACTGTAAACCTTTCCTTCTATCTGCCCATGAAAGATAGGGCAAGCTTAGGGGTTATAACTCAGGAGCTCAGTATTCGTTAGAGACAATAGTCTCCCACTAATATTACTTAGTTCAAGTAACTTAATGAAGACCAAACAACTAATAAGTCAAAGAAATGAGATGTGAAGAGAGGCAGTTTGACTCCAAACCCCATGATATTATCTGCTAATTATTCAGCAAAAAACCATCAAAACACTATACCGAATTTTTTCCTTTATTAGAATATGATCACATAAGCTATTACTGGAAATACAGAGTCTAGTCTGAGTAGGACATTTTTGCTTTCCTTTTAATAGAGATTTTCAATATAATTTCAAGGGAGATATATTTGCTTTCTTTCTGTTCTACCAATATACCAGAAGAACATATTGTGACATGTATGAAGTCATCGCATTATTATATAACATAATATCTCTAATGGCTCAATCTCATATTTGATCATGAAAATTCTAATCTTGACTAGCTGTGTAGCTTGGCCATATGTCTCATTTTTCCTATTTGCAAAATGGAAACAGAATGCTAAGACATACTCCTTTTTATAAAATTTATTTTAAAAAATATCATCCAGTTAAAATTCACCTCCTTTGGATACATAGTCTATGAATTTTAACACAAGAATACAATCAGATATAAAAGAGTTTCATCACCCCCCAAAACCCCTTAACGGTCAACACCTTCCTCCCACCCATTATCCTTTCTCGGCAATCACTGATTTGTTCTCCATCACTATAGCTTGTTTTTTCATGTATGTCATGTAAATGGAATCTCGCAGAGTGTAACTTTTTGAGATTGGTTTCTTTCACTCAGCATAATGCCTTTTTGGTACATCTCAGTGGTTTGTTCCTTTTGATTGCTGGGTAGTATTCCTCTGTGTGGATGTACTAGTTTGCCCACTGAGGGACATTGAGCCTACCACTGCACTCATCCACCAAGGCCCAACAGGTCAACAACTGCATCTCAAGGGGTGTGTTATCTTTCAGCCAACCTGGGGAACTTACAGGTCCACATTAGCCTCTGGTGGTGTCCTTCTACAATGAGCTCCAGTGAACTGAGAGGGTGCTGAGATATGTAACTCGAATGGCAGATGTGGATCATTCTAGTTTTTGGCAAATATGAATAGAATGGCTATAAACATTCATGTGAAGATTTTTGTGTAAGCATAAGTTTTCATTTCTCTAGAGAAAATATTTAGGAGTGGGCCAAGGCATACTCAATTTTCTCTCAAGATTGAATTCCTAGAATTCAGAGGACAGTCGGCTTAGCTGATAATGTAATCATGAGCCCTCTGGGACCAGTTCAACCTGACCCCATCTTACCAACAGAGTGATTAAGGGTCATTTTTCAGGGGCAGTGAGCAAAAAATGCAAGCTGCGTAGCCAGAGCATGCACGGAGGAGAAAATCTTGACCCGAAATAACACCTGGAACCAAAGATTCTTTCCCTATGGAATCAAAAGGACCAGCATACAACCGGAACTTGAAAGTCAGACTCTTATCAGAAACGAGGGGTCCATTGTCTAGGAAGATCCAGTGTTAAAGTTCCTTTCCACACCTTACCATAAATGTTTAAAGCTTTCCAATCGAAACTTGCCCCACTGGCACTTCCATGTATCAGCCCATTTGCCCTAACCTCTTAAATTTTGCCCCAAACTCTGGATAGGGGAGACAGATTTGAGGGTCTTGCTTCCTGTCTCCTTGCTGGTTGACCTTGCAATAAAACCTTTTCTTTTCTCAAAAGCCAATGGCGTAAATAGTGGCTTTTTATGTACACATCAGGCAGAGGACCCCCTTTTAGAGTGGTGACAATAGTCTTCGAAAGCATCCCACAACATAGTATCTATAAGCAGAAGAGGACTTACTAAACTTTTCATGATGATTCTGCTAGAGGCCAATGAAGGCTAATGAGCTTACCGTGAACAGCAAAGTTACTGAATTTGTTACATTCCTCTGGGTAAAAGGATTTTCCTGTTTGGTCTCAAATGTAGTTGCCATATTTCTTAAATCTTTACAGCTAGAGAACACAGTGCTCCTTGTTGGCAAACTTGCTTTAACATAATATGTCACATGGCCCAGGGGCAGCATCAGTAAATTGAACCTCCCTTAGGACAATGGCGGGCTTAAAGAAAACATAGTGTACACATCTATATTGGGGAAAACCAACAATTTTTTTTTTAAAGTCACTTTTGAGTATAAAAATACTAATTGGTTTGGATGTGTTATCCATGGCTCCCTGAATCCCTCAGAATCTTATTCAGTGACTGACAGAAGATGAAGCTTCATAAAAAAGAGATGTGGATTATATCAATGAAAAGTAAAACTGATTTTTTTCTCCTCAAAAAAGGGCTATTAGACATAAGATACAAGGATCAGTCACCTTCTCATTAACCTCTCAAAATGAAACTATTTCACAAGAGGCTTGAAAATGTTTTCTCTTTAAAAGCGACCATGCAGGCTTCACAGTTAATTGTTATTCTTATCAAAGAATGACCCACATTAACATTTAGCTTCAGGTCATTAGCATATTTATAAAAAAAGGGGAGTGGAATGAGCATTCCTTTTTCTGCTGCTCTTTACTATGTGGTGCTATGGAGGAAAACTGTGAGAAAAAAATGAAGTAAATATTATTAACCAATATTTCAGACTTAAATACCAAAATGCCTATACCCCATCTCAGCCTTGATCTGGCAGACTACTGATCGAACCTGAATTACATTTAGATATAAGATGGTTTGGGGTCACTATCCTTTCTTTCTTGTTGTAAATGGTGTTAGACTAGTTAACAAAGACCATTGGCCGAAGATGCAGATGACAATACATTGTCTTCGTTTAGGTACATGGAGACTAATGATTGGAGCAAAACACTCTTTTTGATTATCCTGTGAGATTGCATTGTTTTTTTCTTGACACCAAGGGAGGTATTCTAATACTATGAAAAATGAACTAACTACTTAAATGGAATCCGAATGTGGGCCATGCTCAAGTTTGGTAGATATTAAAATGCATGAGGTCTGAGTGAGCATGTGTCAATGTACAGATCATAGAGGCTTTAAAAACTCTTGTTTTAAAAATTACTTATTAAAAAGTTTTGTGTAATATCTATAAATGACCTTTGAGTAACGAAGGTTTATTTCATTTTCAGGAAAAAAATGTGAGATTTTGTTTGGAAATAGAACAAAAGTAGATTGTTTTCTTAGTTTAAAATCTCACATTTTTTGTACAGATTGAGAAAGGCAACAAGAGTTAATCACCATGATAAATGCAACCAAGTATTTTTCATCAATTTTAGGGGACAGAGGATATTTCTCAGAGCTTGAATGGTTAATTGCAAGTCATAACATCAAAAATTTTCGTATGACTTAGAGATGAGAACACTATCATTTAGTTCTATGCTAGACTTAGAGAAAAGCCTAATGTGGTCTATTGGTCTGAAGAATGGGAAGAATGGGACAACAGAAAATTTCCATCTCATCTCTGTAATTATAATTTGCAAGGCAATTCTTTGCAGGGGAGCGAAGATATAACACATAGTTAAAAACTCCAAAAGTGTAAATTATTTTGAGAGAGTGAAACATTTGACAATGTTTGATTGTTGCTAACACTATAATTTGTAGCATAAAGAAGTTAACACTTCTACAAAATCCTTGTTTCCATCACCGTTGTGTTTTCTTACTTGGAAAATCTAGCTGATTAAGAGATATTCAATTATGAAAGTATTTTATGAAAATACTAATTATGAAAGAATCAGAAATAACAGTACTGCTATAAGGACAGATTTTTCTATTATTTTTAAGGGACAATTACAAAGAATAGAGAATCTTTGCCTTGAATAAACTTGCATAGTATTTAATCACTTCACCTTCCCTTTTTGCTCTAGTGTTTTGCAAAAGAGATGCTCCGTGAGACAATTTCTCCTTTCACATGCCTTGGAAGGATATATTTATACCAAACGCAAAGATACATTGAACAATACTTGAGTTAACTAGACGTTTGGCATAAATTTCATGCTAGACTTTTGGTGGTGAGCATGCCAAAGACAGATGCCAAATTATACTGTTGTACACCGACAACTTATATAATGTTATAAACCAATACTACCTCAATTAAAAAAAAAAAAATCTGTGTTCTCAATGTTTTTTCCAGGATAGATAGTAATCGACTGTGGCAGTAATGAAGATGTTTGAAGTTTGGAATTGTCAGTCAAAAAACTATGCTAATACATATTAACATGTTATGGTTACCTTACTGCACAATGGGTATGATCTGCCCACCGCAAGACAAAAGCCAATCATCAAGAGGCAAGATGGTGGCAGAGAAAGGGCATTTATTATAGCTTGCTAGCAAGAGGGAAGATGGTCAACTAATGTGCAAAAGAACCATCCTAATGGGGGTGCAGAATCTTGAAGCAGTTATATAGGCCAGTGGGTTATAGGGGAGGGGGTAGGAATGTTGACCCTCTGGTGTTACAGACTGGGAGTGGCCACACCAGATCTTTCAGTTGTCCTTGATGATGGCTATCAGCATAGACTCTCTGTTTGGGGGTCATCATATTCCTAAGGAACTCAAAAGAATGAAGCTATCGTCTTATGGCAGCTGGGAGGTATAAGCATAAGCAGGGGTCCTAAATTCTACAGAACATGTGGATCTCCTGGAGGGTGCATATCCAGCTGAGTTAGTTAGTCAGAGGTCATTCAAAGTTACAACACGGTCTCTTTTCTACAATATGGCTTCCCTTATGTCAACCTTGTGTTGAGCCAATTTCAGTTATATAAGAACAAGCCAGAGTACTTAAAAGAGCATAGATTTTAGAGGGACACACTGAGATTTGCATTTCAGCTCTTCCACACCCATCTATGTGAATCTGGGCATGTTTATAATCCTGTCTAAACCTCTTTCCTTATTTTCAAACTTAAGATTTAAAATACCCATCTCCTATAGAGGTGGAAGATATAAAGGGTATCATACATAAAGCTTTTAACACAGAGCCTGCCAGAGGCTTGCTGTTTTATTAATACTAATTGTTATTATTTTTATTCTCAATTGCATTCACTGGACAATGGTTTTGTGTGGTTGAAATTTGGAAAATGGCTTATTCAATTGTCTGATAGATAGAAGGAAGAAAAAAAAGCTGAGGAGGGAAAAATCCCTGTTTGCCACTCTTTGGTGTATCCCTCTTTCAGCCCCACCTAGCCTGACAGAGGACTAGTCTCAGATAAGTGGAATTTGTGGTAATAATCTATCCAGGAACTGTGAACGCTTTGCTCAGAATAGAAATGGAGGAAATGGAGAATAGCTTCAGGGAGTGGAACACGTAGAAATTCACAGTGTTTACGGTGAAAATATTTAGCCATGAGAATAAAATAAAGGGAGTTACTCAGCTATCCAGACATATTTCCTTGTGTAGTAGATTCCAGAAGTCCCCTGTAGTCCCTGTCAATTTTGTACCCATCCTTGCTTATATTTCAACAAAGCTGCAAGAAGAATTGATATTTAAAGTGGGCCACTGGCTACATGTTAGTGGTTCAGTTTTTGTTGGAGAGGAGCTTGAAAAAGTTCACTGACATAAATCGTGTTTGCATTTTCTGCTTCTCGCCCAGACGTGACACTCACCTGGTAAAATTCTAACGTAGTACCCAGAGCAACACTTGTGGTTTGGTCTCGCCTCTTGTATTCGGCCACCGCAACAAACTCCGCTTGAATTCAGAATAAATGGGATATACTTCTCTTCACAACAGCTGTGTCCAGGCTGGGGGTCGTGGAGAATTCCATTACAGCAAACCTGCAAGTGGGGATCATGTTTGAAGAAAGAGCTGTTAAATTAAGAGTATCATACCACCATCTCTTATGTGATATATTTGTTTTCTAATAAGGCCTTGATCTGAGATCAAATGTAGCATAGTCCTGATAAAAATTCAAAAGTTTAAAAAATATATTTTCAGAGCCATCCTGTGGCCAAGTGGTTAAAGTTCCATGCACTCTGCTTTGGCGGCCCAGGGTCACTGATTCAGATGCTGGGCGTGGACCTAATGCATTGACCAGCCATGCTGTGGAGGCATCCCACATACAAAGTAGAGGAAGATGGGCACAGATGTTAGCTTACGGCTAATCTTCCTCAAGCAAAAAAAAAGAGGATGATTGGCAAAGGACGTTAGCTCAGGGAGAAACTTCTTCACCAAAAACCAAAAACCAAAATCATTTTTTCAGCATGAAATTACATAAATGCTATTTGATACAATGTAGCATTTTTAGGCTTCAACCATGCCTTGTGCTCTATTATAATATTCTATAAATATGAATTACCTTTTGAATGTCAGTGCTTCCAATGCAAAGATGATTTAGAATTGTCAATGAACAATTTCTTCATATATATGTTTGTATTTTAATGATTGCTCCATTTGAAAACACCACATCCACAGAAACCTGTCTCTCACTGATCTTTCTTTTTTTAAAATAAATTGCATTTCCCTTATAATTTTTGTGATCAGTTATTTATGAACCCAATCTTCAGACAAAGCAACCTCAATGAAGTCCAATGTTTATATATATATATATATATATATATCTCCACATTAAAAAAAGAGGAAATTTATATGGAAATTAATTTTGAAAAGCCCTTTTAACAAGGTGTTTTCTCCAGGAGCTGTGGAAGAAATTATGTGCTTGAACAATCAAATAATTATTTGCGTGCCTACTTGAGGTCTGAGAGACTGACACTCTGTGTATATAACAAATGAAACATTGAATAGTTGCTGAAATACGGCCTCAGAACCTATACTTGGCATAAGTTACACTAAAAAAGATAGATGCTTCCTGTGGCAGGCAAAATCAACCATCATTTAAGAGTTGTTTCTCTTTTCCTTTCTGCTCATTGCTACTTCCAGCCTTCACCAACATTTGAATCAAGCTCAATACGAGGGCAGTAGAATGAGGAATCTCTCCATCATCAAAAGGGCCACTAGCTTAGTACTTCATTCATTTTTAAAAAGTTACCAAAGAGCGAAGAAATTGGGCTCTTAAATTCAGAGTCTATCCCTGTGGTTCCTTAATTGGTCCTGTTAAACCAACTGAAATGAATTTCCTGTGCTGTGTTTAGTTATTAGCAACAAGGATTCAAAATTAGTCTAATTCCAAGGATAAATTTCTTTGAGTGAGCCTTCCTTTTGATGTCATATTCTGTGTGCAAAGTAAATTTTGAAATTATGTCCAATCTTTTTTTTGGTGAGGCAGATTGGCCCTGAGCTAACATCTGTTGTCAATCTTCCTCTATTTTGTATGTAGGATGCTGCCACAGCATGGTTTGATGAGTGGTGTGTAGTTCCCACACCCAGGATCTGCTCTGGCAAACCCTGGGCCACTGAAGCGGAGTGTGCAAATTTAACCACTACGCCACTGGGCCAGCCTCAAAATTATGCCCCATTTTTAAGAGTTAAGGAAAAAACCTCTGTGCGTTTATTTGGGATTTAGGAATGCTGGGCATTTTGCTTTCAGGATAAAACAACACACATCTCCCTCTTGTTTTATGATAGTGACCCAAAATCTTGCCCGTTGTTGTATGGTCTTAAAGCATTTATTAACGTCCCATTCACATACAGTGTTTCTGGACACTTTGGCACATCTCGTCTTTTCCTTCAGCAAGCTTCTCTAGTACTTATCATCCTCTTTTGAAATTTTCGCCCAAATATTTATTAAGTGTTGGGCTATTAGGACTGGTTCACTTCCATTCTCTCGTTGTCACTGCCATCCCCAGGCTCCTTCTGTCACGTGAAACTTGTGGCTTTCTACTAACTCACTCTGGTTTAGATCATCAATGGGTCCCAAAGGGGACATTTTCAAGCAATTATTTCTCTTAGGAGGTCTCCCCATAAACAGAATATTTCTTAATCTTCTAAATCAGTCTTCAAGCTGGTTGTCTCGGAAAACATGCATAGAAATGGCAACTACTTGAGCAGATAATTGTATAGCTAATATTCATATTATATTGTATATAGCTATTAGCCGGTTGTATAGCCATATTGTATAGCTAATAGCCTGTTCCTTGCTATACGGTTTCCAAAAGTAATTCTGTAATCTAGTGATTCTCAAAGTGTGGTCCCCGGACTAGATGCAGAAGCATCACCTGGGAACTTGTTAGAAATGCAAATTCTCACACCCCACCCCAGACTTACTGAATCAGAGCCTCTGGGCACAATCTGTGTTTTAACAAACTCTCCAGGTCTGATGCTCAATGGGGTTTGAGAACCTGGCAGTAACCACATGGTGAAGCTTGTGTATTTCAGGTCCTTCTTATGTTTTTAGTGATTTAGCCGAAAAGTCCTTACACTCACAATAAGTCTCCTTTCTACCTCTCTCCAACTTCTCACCCAGGATGTGTACATTCATAGTATACCCCAAACAGGAATTTACAAACAATTTTTTTCTCTTGAAATTTTAATTGACTTCCTTTATTCTCTTTCACTGACAATACCTGTGTGTGTCCTTAATCTTTAAAATAAAAGTAAGACTTTGTTTAATACATCAGAACCATCTTTCTTTCTCCTGGAGAGCGTTTTTAATGGGCAGATTTATTCCAGCATTTTTCCTCCCAGAATTCCTAAATTTAGTTTCACTTTATGAAAATACGCTCATCAGACAGCGTGCATTTAATGGACTGAAATGACGTAAAACTTAGGCATAGTGACAATTCTGGAGCTTAAGTAAAAAAAATATATAGTTAGTAATTGCTAGTTTTATGATATTTCTGAGATAATAATTACTGCTCAGCCAGTGTCAGCCATAATAATTTGTATTTTATTCATATTGCTTCAATAACGCACTTTCTTAATCACTGTGTCCTTTTGCTGTGAATCCTTTGAATTTAGTAGCAGCTTTAGTCATTAAATGCCAGATATTGTTGTTGACAAATAGGAACATTATTTCATGATATGAAATCCTACCTTCAAATTAAGGATTTTCTGCATCGTTTGTCAATAAAAGCCATTTACAAACTCCTCTGTCTGGCTGTATTATCGATCTGATTCCTAAACTGTAACTAATATGAGCATTAATCTGTAAACGGCCATAACTTTAAAATATTTCTGACAAACCATGCAAGGTCCTGTTCACAGTTACTCATCAGTGTCATTTAAATAAACACCCACTTGTAGCTGAATGGATTTGTTGTAAAGAAAATTCGAGTCATTCAGTCAAACACAAATTCAGGAGGCTCCTTATCATTGCAATAAACTAATATTTCCGGGGAAGGTGATGAAAAATGAGAAGGCAAAAATGCTCATGAGGAAGATACGATTTTTATAAGCATCCTTTCATTTCCACGGGGTCTTCTTGATAGACTAGTGGAAATAGTGATCATGATAAACTATGGTTTAAGAAGCAAGTGATTTCACGTGGATGCTTAGTCAGAAAAACATATTTCACTGACTAGTTTGATTTACCTTGGCTTCAGGAGAATAGCACCTGGGTCCACACATAGTTTCAGGTGTCTGACACTTCACTGCCATACAGAGCTCAGCACTGTGGTTCCTCATTAACTTCTGGGTTTTAGGGCAAGAATGCCATGTTCTCCGTAAGAGCTCATATCCAAGAATGATGCCATTCGGTTTCCCTGGAGACATCCAATCAATATGAAGGGATCTGCAATGGATAGAATAATCAATACTTCTGGAAAGACAACACTTAACATTGCTGCTGTCAGCCTCATCTACTTTTCAATTAATCTTCCAGAATGGTCAAAAGGTCTATTTCATCAACAACTTCCTAATTAAAAAGCTGCAGCAAAGAATATGTATATGCTAATACATATATACTCATATATGCTACTACCACATTCATTGGCTGTACTGAATGAGATCGTAACATAAAGCTGTTCACAGAGGAGTCAACCCGAATGAAATGATTTGCTCTCAGGTGAATGTTATAGAACTTCAATTCTGCACTGAGGTCTACTTGCCAGAATGATACAGCTTAGATGACATACATGTCCTATCTTTAGCACTTTTTTTATAAGCTCTGTTTGATAAGCAGAAAGGAGTTAAAGTTTTTAATGAAGCCCCAGAGGTTTGGACGTGACCCCTTATTCTTGCAATTTATCATGGCAAGGAAAGCCTACTATGTGCAAAACAGTAGATGAATATAAAATAATTATTTTTATTCTTATTCTCAAAAAAAGAGGGTGGAACTCTGACATTCAAGATTGAGTCTCTTTAATAGTTCTTGAATTTCCAACTATAACAAATAAACAATCAGAAATAGTTACATGGTAACTTTACAGCTAAAACATTCCAGTAGCTACTTGGGAGAGGAAGAAGCGCAAATGAGCTTAGTCCCTACACTGTCAAGATTTTACAGTAAAAATCTCATAATGACTTATGTTGACCACTTTCCCACCATTGTGTAAAATAATATTTTTGTTATTCCTTTCATTTTAAGAAGAAATATATCTCTACAGGGAAAATTAGTAGACCCTATCAGAATTCCAAGTGACATCACATATTAGGAATTCAATTAAGCCCAAACATTTACATTAAAAAGCAGCAGTCAAGATAAACCTTGACATTTTAATAGACTGCTAAAAAAAAAAAAGAAAATTATTATTTCATTTTCTTGGGGCTACAAACATAACACATTCACTAATATGACTCTGTAGATAGGAAATTAATGCCACCCATGAGAGAATAGTTTCATAGGTGACTTGTATAGTCACCATTATTATTCTAAGGGCTTTATCCAACTCTCAAAATTAATTCCACATTTTACAGATGTCTCTTTTGTGTTCATTGGATAGTCAACTACAGAAAAGACTACATTTAAGTGACATTCAAGAGGCTGACTTTTCCACAAAAGCCAGTGAAATACTGAAGTCTAGAAAATACCACGTAGACATGATGTCACTGTAACTTCTCTTTCTTGCACAGCATCAATGTGAAGCGAGACCACCTATCTTATTAGGGATGGCATGAACAGTTTTGCTTTCGAGGATGTGAGTCAGGTACAAAAGGAAAAAGAAGAATAATAATCAAAGAAGAATACTGGGTTTAACACCTCTACATCTCTCATTAGAACCAACGAGAATGACATTGAAAAGTTTTTCGGTTACGGGGCCAGCCCTGTGGCGTAGTATTTAAAGTTCAGCACACTCCACTTCTGGTTCTGGGTTCGGTCTGGGTTCACGGGTTCGGATCCTGGGCTTGGACCTACACCACTCATCAGCCATGCTGTGGCAGCAACCCACATATAAAAAGGTGGAGGAAGATTGGCACAGATGTTAGCTCAGGGCTAACCTTCCCCAGCAAAAAAAGAAAAAAAAATTTTTTGCTAATTTGAAATGAAAGACATCTCTGAGAAATGTGTACCATTATTAACTGGATTAATGGTTTGATTGCTTTGATGTTTAAGAGTGAAATAAAAGAAACATTCTTAAACCATGCGATTAAATGTTAAATATTGGGGAAAGCAAGTGAAGCTTTTTGGTATAGATTACTAAAGATTGTATGCTCATGCAGAAACATATATAGACTTTGAATCCTTGAATAGATCTTTTTATGTAGGTTTGTTCATAAAGTAAAAATTAGAGTTTATTTAGCTTCTAGAGCACCGTGGACTGGCGTTTAAGCTACCTTAATAAAGTTTCCGATGAAAACTGTGCTATCTACACACAGTTTGGTACATGGATTCATTGAGTGTTCAGATATTCTAGGCGTAGCCGTTTCTTTTTAATTCTGTCAAGTTGTTAGTAGATTTACTATTCTCTCTCTCTTACGACTATATACCACTGTGGCCACCGATACAATAATCATCACCTCCAGTTATTACTTCAAGAAGTGAAAAATAACATTGAGGATAGAAAGGAGTATGAGAACATCATTTCTTTAGTATCTACCTTTATGTGGGTGAATATTAAAACGATACAGGTCAGACAATTTTTTTTTTTTTAAGATTAGCCATGAGCTAACACCTGCTGCCAATCCTCCTCTTTTTGCTGAGGTAGACTGGCCCTGAGCTAACATCCGTGCCCATCTTCCTCTACTTTATATGTGGGACACCTACCACAGCATGGCTTCCCAAGTGGTGCCATGTCTGCACCCGGGATTCAAACCAGCGAACCCCAGGCCGCTGAAGCAGAATGTGTGCACTTAACCGCTGCACCACTGGGTTGGCCCCCAGAGAGAATTTTTATGAAGAGCTATGTTCCCCACTGGCGCTCTTTAACATTCTACTCTTTTATCACTATCTTGTCAAAATGTTCTCGTTTGGGCCAAAGGGGAAAAAAATCTTCATATACTTTAAGATGTCAGTCTAAATTGTTATAGATTAAGCAGTTCCAGATTCCCTGATCTTATTTACACAGGCCGTTTTTTTCCCCTATTCAACTTCGTCATTTTTGTCAATCATTTTTGTAACATCCAAGTTCTTCAATACTGTTCCAATTATGGTTACCAAAAAGGATCAGGACACTTTCAATCTAAGACTAACTAAACGTAATATGGTGAAAATATTAATTCTCTGCTCTTCACGCAAGTCCTCGAATATTTAATTATCTACTAGAATGTTTAACATAACTTTCAGTAAGTAAAAAGTTAAAAGACAAAACCCTGTGTCTGGGGCTTGCCCCGTGGCTGAGAGGTTAAGTTTGTGCATTCTGCTTCAGTGGCCCAGGGTTTTGCCAGTTCATATCCTGGGTGTGGACATGGCACCGCTCATCAAGCCATGCTGAGGTGGTGTCCCACATGCCACAACTAGAGGGACCTACAACTAAAATATACAACTACGCACTGGGGGGATTTGGGGAGAAAAAGAAGAAGAAGAAAAAGAAAAAAAAGGATTGGCAAAAGATGTTAGCTCAGGTGTCAATCTTTAAAAAAAAGAAACCCTGTATCCTTGAGTATTAGGGCATATAAAACATGCCTAGCTGAAGCATGTCAAATGTTTTAGAGCAACGTAAAGTCAAATGTTGTCATGTGTAGTTCGGGCTTCAAGTATTACAAAAACACATAAACAAAGATCACTGTGTCCTAAACTAAACAATGAGGGTTTCACGGGAAAAGTGGATGTGGACTTGAATTGGTAAACAAGAAGATGCGAGGAATTCTGGACCAGAAGATCAACATAAGCAAAAGTAAGAGGTTGGAATACTACTCAGCCATAAAAAAGATGAAATCTTGCGATTTGCGACAACATGGACGGACCTTGAGGGTAGTATGCTAAGCAAAATAGTCAGATGGAGAAAGCCAAATACCACATCATTTCACAGTTTCATGGAAGATAAAACAACAACAAACAAACACAACAGATGGGAAGGGAGAGAGGAGAGAGGGAAAGGAATAAAGGAGCACACATGTACAGTGACAGATGGCAACTAGCCTTTGGTGGTGAACGTGATGTAGTCTATAGAGAAGTTGAAATGAAACGATGTACACCTGAAATTTATATAATGTTATAAACCAATGTGACCTGAAAATTAATTAAATAGAATTATTTGAAAAAATAAAAAAGTAAGAGGTGGGAATCAGCCTAGCCCTATGTGGAAAAGTAATGTGACCAGATTGATGAGTGAATAATCTACCTTCAGCAATAACGAGAGGTCGATTTGAATATAGGAAGAAAGTTTGTGGAGCCCTTCAAATACCGTGTTGAGGAGTTTTATAGTGAAATAAGATAATTGTGCAGTGTTGTCACCAGCAGAACAAAAACGCCCCATCAGAATTAATAACCTGGCCAATTAGGGAGGAAGAGACCACGGGGAGAGAGAAATGTCAGTGAGCCCCATTAGTAATTCAAGTGTGAAAGAATGTTGAATGGGGTTTTCCTCTTATTTAGGAATTTCAACTATACCCTCAAACTGAGGATGACACTGATGAGTTCCTCCATTTAGGAGTGATAAGTACGTCGCTTCTAAAGGGAACAGCAAGATTCTGCTGAATTCTGAGGATAAAACTGCCCTTTAACATTGATCCATCCCCCAAACCAACCAAAAATAAACAGAATTCTAGGAGAGTTTTGGGAAGTAGGAACTTTGAAGAATATTTACTAAGTACCTCCCATATGCCAGGTGTTGTTTGATATTTATCAGTGAGCAAAGTCAATAAATTCCCTTATTTCATAAAGCTTGCATTTTGCTGGGGGAAGATGGACAGTAAACAAACACATAAGTATCTATCCGCTTGGTGGTCTGAGAAGGCTTCACTCTTCTGTGCAGAAATCTGAAAGAAGGGATGAAGACAGCCAAGAAGAGTGTCCAGGCAGAAGGAACAGGAGGTGTAGAGGCTTGAAGGCATCCACGTGCTTGGCTTGTCAAAGGGCTGTCAGAGAATCTAGTAGGACAGGACTGGCCCGAGCAAGAGACAGAGTGTTGGACAATGAGATCCGTTGGGTGTTGGGAGGGTGGGATGGGGGATTGCAGATCATGCAGGATTTTGTGGAACATAGAAATAACTTTGGATTCATTTTTGAGTGCATTGGAAATCCATTGGAAGTTTTTGAGGCATGGAGTAAAAGAGGAGTTATTTACTTAGTGAAGAGTGACATCAAATCCATCCCCTAGACTTCTCCCTGCCCAACATACCCTAGGCTGAGGAGACGCTCCAAATACATCACTCAGAGAAACTGGAAGAAGAGAAATTGGAAGCACTTGCTTCAAATGGTTGGTACTTACTGAGCTGCAGAAATGTCTGGGCCCAATCTGCTAATGTCTCTGGAGGGGAGTATAGTAAGGAGTCTGGGGACAGCTTGACATAGGGTTTGGTAGTCTATATGAGCAAAGAAAAGGTACTTGCTTCTCAGTTAGAGAATCCTGATGGCCAGATAGTGGCCAGAGCAGCTGCAACGATGGGGTAAAATGAGTGTCACACTATCAATCTTTAGCATGGCGCAGATGAGTGAGCTCCTCATGAGCCACTAGATGCCTTGAAAGATGGCTGGGCTTGAGCCACCTTGAAGGTACACTGCTCATGATGGCAGCCTTCTGGGATGAGGGGGCTCCAGCAGGAAGAGTCTTTGGGATGCTATGTTCCGTTGGTACCACAGGAGATCAGCTGTGGAGGACAACACTCACATCAGGGAACTTGCCTATGGGGAGATCCTCATGGAACCTCACAAGGAAAACATACAATTGTAGAAGAAAGTGTCACCTGCCATGCAGATGGCTTTGACGGCCAGCCAGTGATGGAAGCAAAATAATAACATTGAGAAGAGACTCATTGGATGAAAGGGAATAGGAGAGAAAGAGCAAAGAGGAGGGAAGGGCAAGCTGTGATCAGGTCTGAGCCTGTGAAATGGTAGAGTCTTTGAACCACATATGAGCTTACTATTTTGCTGGAGATGGAATGGACTTTTTAAATACTGGATCGTGAATCTTAATTACCAAAGTGAGACTCGTAACTAAAAATAATTGGAAAGTCATACGATGTACCTAAGAAGTTTTCAAGAGTTGATGAGAGGACAGCCAGAAGATTATGTTTAAGGCAGCAAGTAGGCAAAAAGTAAAGAATTTTCCTCTTTGTATCTCATTGAATTAAGAGAGTTACATAAACTTAAGTGATAAAAGCATGAATTAGAGTGGTCATGGTGGAAATGGAGAAGAGGAACACACATGAGAAGATGCTCCAAAAGAAAATATACTAAAATTGACATTTACTGAACTCAGAGGATTAAAAAAATTCAAAGATATATGTGTGGATAATATGCAGGATGGTGATGGATATGCAGAAATTGATGTAGGAAAAGATGATGAATTAGATAGGAATTAACTTCTGAAGCTTGAGGTTATGGAAATGATAGGTGGATATCAGTTCAGAAAATCAATAGGCAACTGGATATAAGAGACTAGAGTTTAGGGAGAAAACAGGGCCAGAGATCTTTGAGACATCAGTATGACTGAAACTGTGAAAATGCCTGAACTATCTGATAAGGAGGGAGAGCTTTTCTGCTGAGGACACCCACAATTAATGAATGGATTTGGAATAGAACCAATAAAAGAAACCAATGAGAGTTCAGAGAGCCAGGGTCAGGTGGCAGGTAAAGACCAAAGTGAATTAGGAGGAAGAGGCAGATTTTGGAGAAGCCCAAAGGCCACCTCAGTGAGCCACTTCTGTGGGAGCTACAAGAGGTGGAGAAGTTAGAAGGCGTTTGTGAAAGTGAGGGAGGTGAGGAAATGGAAGTAGTGATGGCAAGTCTTCAGAATAAGCTCAATATCCTGCAAGCTCTCCTACTCAAACATGAGTTTGATAATCAGAACTCATTGGCCATCAAAACAATATTTCCTGAAAGCCCTTATGATTATAATAGTATTGATTAGAATTGTACGACAGTACTAACTATACTCCAAATTATCTTTCAAGAGGTCTTCTCATGTCCTTTAAAGACTTGACCAGAAAATTTCAGACCAAATGAAAAGCTGTCTCCAATTATCCATGCTGCTGAGACAGAAAGTTTAGAATACGGGTAAGGAACAGTTGATTTGATTTTACATCTATAGCCCAACATTCTCCCTATTAGGAAAAATAAACTAAAGCATGGCTCATTTTTTTAAACAAAATTGTAAAATTATTACTTCAGTATTCAAGCTATCAATCACTGAAAAAATCAGGGAGGGAAAATCAAGGCTAGAAGACATTTTCTGATATCCAATGTCATAGTATAAAATAATGGAGGCCTCAAATTTTCACCTCAAATATGGTGAGGCAAAAAGGGGGATATTCTTTCTCTACAAGCTGTCACCTCCTTTGCTATACTCAAACCCAAGCTAATTAATTTGAAAATATGGGGGGATTCATACACGATGGGAGTGGTGTAAGCTTCATTTAGAGACACACAGCCTATGTTGGTATCATAAAGACTTCCGAAAGTTGGCGTGTAAAAATATCATTTATATCCTTCAGCAGCTTGAGGCAAATTTTTAAACAATTATTTGTGAATGCTGCAAAGACATTATACCGCAGACTTCTCATCAATAATACAGCCCCAAACTCACTTGGAATGAAAAAGACTGCCGTGCTTCCAATTAAAGGCAATGAAAGACATCATCTGCGTTCCCTCTCTGTTTTCCCTTGAGCCTCATGCCTGGAAATCATGCGTTTTGGAATACTAGAGTAATGTAATAAAATCTCTTCCTTGTTTATGTTTTCCTCATGGCTGATCCATTCATGGAGAAGAAATAAACAAACTTCACAGGCAGCCAGTGCCCAGGGAAGCTGTCAGCTGCAGTGTTTGTCATATTTCAATCAAAGCCAGAGGCAGCCAGCTATCTTCATCCAGCGTAGTCTACATTCTTGAGGACCAGAATTAATGAATTAGCTATTGATTAAATTCCACTCTAGCAAATCCACCAAGGCAAATAAATGAACTACCCAGGGCACGTGTAGGCCATGGCCAGACATGTCCGGGCTATTGATCAGTAGTTAGTATTCTTTGGGGACATAGAAGCAGCTGATGATAATATGACAAGTATGGAAAAGGCGAGGTAGAAATTGTTTCTGGAGGAGCAACTTAGAAAACAAGAAGGGCTCATCTGAGCTTTCTACATTTGTGTGCTATGGCATCTTTGGTTTGCAGATAATAGGAAAAACACTCCTAAGTGCGTGTACTGGAGAGGATGTAGTCAAAAGCAAGGTATAAGTTAAGGCCAAAGACAAAGCTGAGTTGATGCACTTCATGCTTATAATCAGACAGGCCGGTACGCTGTCTGTGTGTGTCATTAAAATATATGAAAGTTAAATTTTACCGACGACTACATTTTAGCAAAAGTAAACAAAAAACATCTAAGAAATACATGTCTTATTAGAAACTGGATCTTGTTAAATGTTATAGAAATAAACTCAGTCTACTGACACCTGGAAGGATTTCACATTTGATTTTGCATGTGGCATTATAAAAAGATTTTTTAACCAAAACAGAAACATAACTAACAAGTATACATTGCCAGAGTCTAATGAAATTATACAAACAATAAGATTCACACAGGAGGCTAACTGCTTTGGTGTTGGGGTAATTTTGATTAATGGCTTGGCAGCCTATACCGGCTCGTTAGAGTCTCACCTTTGGAAAATGTTGCTTGGATGCAATGGATCATTTAAAAAAAGGAAAGATTTTACATGCCAATATCTGTTTGTGAATGATTTCTGTAAAGTTCGTGCTAGATCTCTGACCAAAAGAAAAGAGAGAAAATAAAGTTGACGAAGGCATTGAAATAAAGAAAAATATGGTAGAGGGGAACGTTCTTTGCTGGCCCGTACGGAGTAAGCCTATCACAGCCTCTGTCTCCTACCAATTACGACTGAAAAGTGCACAAATTACAAAAAGTAGCCACTTGAGAAAGGCAGATCAGTGGGGAGCCAAGACATGAAGAATAAACATTACAGGATGAGTTTCCCATTTTTTCCCCTCTTTTATCTCCCATCTTTAACCCAAGAGCAGACCCAGTGTGGAACTGTGTACTGGGCAAGCAAAATTTGTGAGAGAAACTCATTCCTTCTGGCCAGAGTACAAAAAGGCTTACAAACCAGAGAGTGTGAGGGAAATCTCTGTTTTGTTTTATTCTCTCTTTTTTCCTCTGGGCCATGCTCTGATTCCAGACAAGGAGCTGCACGACAGCAGCTGTCACCAAATGGGAATCTAAAACCCAAGAAAAACCTATCTTTCTGTCCAGAGGAACCAGGAAAAGGAGTCCATGTGGTCCAAAGAATGTGTGTATGGGGGAAATCTCCGTTATTTTTTTGTCTATTTTCTCTCATCTTATTGCCCCCCAAACTCCCCATTTCTGTACACTGTGAGGTAGCTTGGGAAGCGAAAATTCCATGAGAAGTCATGTCTTTTGAGCTAAAGATCTTGGAAAGGAAGTCCATGGGAGCTGGAAAATGTGGGAGAAATCTCAGAGTAGAAAAAGCCCGGTGACCTTCTAATTCTGTGTGTGAACCAACACACGTCCCCACTCAACTCAAAGCTGCACATGTATGGTCACCTCACAGGCATAGGAAATCCGAGCACCAAAGCCAAGACCTTCAGGTCTGAACTATTACACAATCCCTTAGCCAAATGTCAGATTAGCAACTGAGAGTTTCATGCATGGGACAGACGTAAAGTGGCATAGCAAAGCTTTTGAAAAATGAAATGACACTAGAGCCACTAACCACATAAGGCAAGACAGAATTTGAGTCTGAGCAGTTGATCACCTGCTGAAACAAACAAAACTTCAATCTTCTTCGGAGGATTTTTAGCAGAACTCAGATGACCACAACCTAATATTCAACATGTCCAGGAAACAATCTAAAATCACTCAAAATTACACTAATCAAAATAAAGTTGGAGTAGCTATATTAATATCAGATAAAATATACTTGATAACAAGGAAATTGTCAGGAAGAAAAAGGGATATCACACAATGATAAAAGGGTCAGTTTACTAAGATATAACAATCCTAAACATGTATGCCCCTAACAATAAAGCATCAAAATACATGGGGAAAAACTGATAGTACTAGAAAAGAAATAGACAGCTACACAATTATATTTGGAAAATTCAACACTCCTTTCACAGTAATTGATAGAACAAGTAGGCATAAAATCAGTAGTGTATAGATAACCTGAACATCACTATCATTCAACTTGACCTAATTGGCATTTACAAAACACTCTGACAATAGCAGAATACACATTCTTCTCAAGTATACATAGAATATTTACCATGAAAGGTCATAAAATAAACCTTAACTAACTTAAAAGAATTGAACTCATAAAACTATATTTTCAGACCATAACAGAATTGTACTAGAAATTCACATCTTAAATATATCTGAAAAATCACAAAATATTTGGAAATTAGACAACTCCTTTCTAAGTAATTCATGAGTCAAGGAGGAAGTATCAAGGAAATAAAAAAGCACTTTGAATTAAGCAAAATGAAATGCAACATTTCAAAATTTGTGAGATTCATCAGAAGCAGGGCTTAGAGGAAAATTCATAGCTTTAAATGCTTATCATTAGAAAGAAAAAAGGTCTCAAAACAATAATATAAATTTTCCTCTTTAAGAAACTAGAAAAAGAAAAGCAAGTTAAACTCAAAGCAAGAAAAAGAAAGAAATCAGTAGAAAGCAGAAATCAATGAAATGGAAAACAGAAAAAAATAGAGAAAAGTAATAAAATCAAAAGATGGTTCTTTGAAAAAGATTCACAAAATTGACAGAACTCTAGACTGACTAAGAAGGAAAGAATACACTTACTACCAATATCAGAAATGAAAGAGTGTAAATCAATTCAGGTTCTACAAACCTATTAAAAACAACTTCCTGCCCATAAATAGGACAAATTAGGTGAAATTAACCAATTTTTTCAAATACAAGATAATAAATCTCACTCAAGAAAAAACAGATAGCCTGAATCATCCTATATTAAGGAAATTGAATTCTGAGTCAAAAATCTTTCAACAAGGAAAACTCCAGGCAAAGGTGGTTTCACTGGCAAGGTCTACCAACATTTTCATACAATGTCTTCCAGAAAATAGAAGAAGAGGGAACATTTCCCAATCCATTTTATGGGACCAGAATTACCCTGTTACCAAAACCAGGCAAAGACATTACAAGAGATGAAAACACAGTTCAATACCATTTATGAGGATCGACGTACACGTTCACAAGATAATAGTAAATTGTATCCAGTAATATATAAAAAGGAAAATATATCACAACCAACTGGGATTTATCCAGATAATATAGGCTAGTTAATTGTTTGAAATCAATCAGTTAACCATACTAACAAATTAAAAATGCAGAAAAAGCATTTAACAAAATTCAATATCCATTTATGATAAAAACTCTCAGCAACTAAAAATAAAAGGAAAATCTTCAACGTGATAAAAGGAATCTCCAAAGTTATCCATAGTTAACATCATATCTAATGGTAAAGAGGGAAAGCTTTCTTTCAAAGAATGGGAAGAAATCAAGGGTGTCCACCTTATTGAACTAGCCAATGCAATAAGGTAAGAAAGAGAAACAAAAGGCATATAGATTGAAAAGGAAGAAATAGTCTGTTTCTTTTTGCAGATAATCTATGTAAACCCAGGGAATCTACAAAAACGTCCTAAAACTAATAACGAATTTAGCCAGGTTGCTGAATACAAGGTCATTATACCAAAATTGTGTTTTTACACACTAGAAAAAAACAATTAGATTTCAGTTTTTTAAAAGAACCAGTAATAATAGCAGCCCCCAAAATAAATAATTAGGTATAAATCTAATGAAATATGTGTAGTATCTGAACATCGAATTCTATAAAACACTGATGAAATAAATGAAAGAGGACCCAAATAAATGAATTGGAAAATTTGACAGCATTAAGATGTTAATTGATCTATATGTTAAATGCAATTCTAATCAAAATCAAAGAAGGATTTTGTTGACATTAACAAGCTGATTCCAAAATTTATATGGAAAGGCAAATTAATGAGAAAAGCCAAAACAATTTTTAAAAAGGTCAAACTTGGAAAACTCACAATACATGATTTTATCACTTAACTGTAAAGCTACAATAATCAAGATTGTGTAATATTGGTAAACGGATACACACTTTGATTAATTGAACGGAATGGAGAGTTCAAGAATGACCTACAAAACATATTAAATTGATTTTTGACAAATGTCCCAAATAAATTCAATGGGGAAGAAATAGGCTTTCCAACAAATTGTGTTGGAAAAGTTGGACACCCATATGCAAAAAAGTTAACCTTGACTCACACCTCAATTTATACAAAAATTAACATAAAATGGATCACAGACATAAATTCAAAATGTAAACATGCAAAACTTATAGAAAAAAATAGAAGAAAACCTTTGTGACTTGGGTCAGGTAAGGAATTCTTAGATACAACACCAAATGCACAATTAATAAACAAAAAAGAAGATAAATTGGACTGTATTGAAATTTAGAACTTTTTCTCTGCAAATAAACACAATTAAGAGAAAGAAAAGACAAGCCACAGGTAGTGGAAAACATTTGCAAATCACATATCTGACAAAAACTTCATATCCAAAATATAGTTTTAAAACTTGGAATTCAATAAGAAAACAACAAATCCAGTTAAAACATTAACAATATTCGAATAGTCGCTTCACCAAAGTAAATAAACAAATGCCAAATAAGCATATGGAAAGATGGTCAATATTATTAGTCATCAGGGGAAAAGTAAATTAAAATCATAGCAACATACCACTAAACAACTATAAAAGTGACGAAAAAGAAAAGGAAAAAAATGTCACAGAATATCAGGTTCTAGCAAAGATGAGCAGCACCTGGAATTCTCATGCAATGCTAGTAGGAATGCAAGATGTCACAGTCAGTTTGTAAATAGATTTGGCAGTTTCTTATATAGTAAGTAAAATATAGAATTATCATATGACTCAGAAATCCAGCTCCTAGGTATCTATCTACGTGAAACGAGAATCTATGTTCACGAATGTTTATAATAACTTTATTCATAGTCGCTAAGAACTGGAAACCACCCAAATTGTACACAAACCGTGGTATATTCATACAATGGAATACTATTCAGCAACAAAAAGTAACAAACTATTGATATGAACAATACAACATGGATGAATCTTAAATGCCTTATGTTAAGTGACAGAAGCCACACTTCAGTGGCTACATATTGTGTGATTCTACTTATATGAAAATATAGAACAGGAAAAATTATAGAGGCGAGGACAGAGCTGTGTTTGCTCAGTTTGGGGGACAGCGACGGGGGGATTGGCTATAAAGGAGCAATATGAGGGATATTTTGAAACTGATAGCTTGATCGTGCTGGTGTTTACACAACTCTATGCATTTGTCCAAATTCACAGAAATGTGGAGCAAAATGGTGTATTTTACCATATATATATTTTTAAAAAATTTTTAAATGTGAGAGGATAATTAAAAATAAAGAAATTCAGGCAATCCAAAAATCTTTTCAGAAGTTTAATTCATTGTTAAAAGTAGGCTCTTCTCTTCACATCCTTGTCAGTTTTTAATCGAATCTGTATTTTTTCCCTTTGCATGTCTTAAATTGCCTTTATTCTTATCCCATGTTTAATTGACATTTGACTAAGAGATGCTAAGATGAAATATTTTTTAAATTCAGAGTTTTGAAGGCGTTGCTCCATTGTTTCTTAGCAACAAATGTTGCTGTTTGGAAGTCTGATGATCCATTCAAATTTTCCATTCAATTTTTCAAAGCAGTGTGTACATGATCTGTCTTTTCCTCTTGGAAGCTTTTTGGATGTGTTTTTTAAACTGATATTGTTTTTGTTTGTTTGTTTTTTGGTGAGGAAGATTGGCCCTCAGCTAAAATCTGTGGGAATCTTCCTCTATTTTGTATGTGGGACATTGCCACAGAATGGTCTGATGAGTGGTGTGTAGGTCTGCGCCTGGGATCCGAACATGTGAACCACTGGCTGCCGAAGCAGAGTGTGCAAACTTAAGCACTACACCAGCAGGTTGGCCTCCTTAGCCTGGTATTTTGAAATTTCCTGATAATATTCCTTTACGTGGCCATTTTCTCAGTCATTATGCTGATAGCTACAGAATCTTTTAATCTGCACACTGGTGACTTTGTTGTAAGACATTTCTTGTCATTTTTCTTTGTTTATTTTCTCCCCTCTTTTTCCTCTGTTCTCTTCTGTAAATCTTATTATTTAAAAGACATTCTCTTAAATTTTCTTCCAAAGTTTTAATTCGGCCTTCACACTCAATTTCCATGAGCACCCTACCACCTTTGACTATTCTTTTTTCAAATACCCTGTTTCTGTTCCACAGATAGAGAATTTCTTTTTATCTCTCTGAGGTTATTATTGATTTTTTCCTCACCCTGCCTTGTCTCTGTGTCTGTTGAATTATTCCTCTTCCTTTGTTTATTTTGGCCCTGTTTGTCTTTGAGAGTGATACACCAAAAAAGATGACTACAAGCTTTCTAGATGAGTTAGGCTTCTTGACTGGTTGACTTCCCTATGAGTGACCGGGTGGCAAGCTGTCTTTTCTGTTAGGGGATTCCCATGTGCTAGCTTCTGGAGGTACTTTATTTGGGGCCATTCGAGCTTTTTCAGAGAAGGATGCCCAATTTTCTGTCTGGGAGCATTTATGACTGGATATGTGTTTCTGAGAACAGAGTGGGGGAAAGCAGCTGAAGCTTCCATTATTTCAAGTGTAGTCTTCCACTTTATCATGATTTTTCCCTTTCCCCTCCACCTGGCTTTCGCCTGTGCCTAATAGTCCTAATTCCTAAGTACCTCTGGGCAATTTCTCCAGAGAATAAACTTCTCATCTCCTGATGATGGAATATGCCACATGGAGGAAAAGAAATAGACACTTGGATACATAATATGCAGACAGAGGACCTTGAATTCTGTGATGGTTAACTTTATGTGTCAACTTCACTGGGCCACAAGGTGCCCAGATATTTGGCTAAATATTCTGTCTGAGTGTATCTGCAAGGTTTCTGATGAGATTAACACTTCAATCAGTCGAGTCACTAAAGAGGATTACTCTCCTCAGTGGAGGCTGGCGTCATCCAACGAGCTGAGGGTCTCAATAGAACAAAAAGGCGGAGGAAGGGGGAATGCTCTTTTCCTGCCTGACTACTCAAGTCAAGACATGGGTCTTCTCCGCCTCTCAGACTTGGCCCGGGACTTACACTCCTGGTTATCCTGGGTCTTCACTTTTGGTTCTGTTTCTCTGGAGAACCCCAATTCTCTACAGGTTCCCGCCACTTTTGTTCAGACTTTCAGCTGATCCCATGATTTCAGCTTTCAGTCTCACCCTATCTTCCTCTTCTTCACAATCCTTAAAGCTGGTAAGTGCTCAGATGCTGACATTCTCTGCAGGGCAAATTAGTTTGTTTCGTGTCATTACCTCCCTCCGCCAACCAACACTTTGGTTGTAAATTTCTCCACTAACTCATTTGCCTGTCTGCCAAATATGGCTTCCAAAACTGTGTTAAAATCTCTCTTCTGTTTTTGTCTGCTTTGACATTTTCCTTGCTCTTGTTGTATAACACCCTTTTTTATGTTTTTGCCAGCAATTTAGTATATTTGGAAATAAGCCATCTCTAACCACAACTGAAAAATATTTTTTCTCTGTTGTCATCAGCAAGAATCTTCTTAAAGGAAAAGAAATATCCTAGAGACACAGACACATATGGGCCTTTGTTCAACTTCTAATAAAGCTTATAGATTATTTTTAGCTACATATAAATATGCAAGCTAAGACATATTCCCTTCTGCCATTCACCTGGCCTTGAGTCATGCAGATGCCAACAGACAAGAAATTTGACAACATTCATCCACCTAAATATAATTCTTCCTTGAGTTCTTGAAGACTGAACTCAAATGTCACAATCTTCCATGATGCCTTCACTGATAATCCTTGGCAGAATTTGGTACTTTTCTCTCTATGCTCTTTTTGCACATTATAAAACTCTATTGTGGTGTTTTTCACAAAGTTTTATAAACATTTGTTTAGGGCAGCGTCTCCCAGAGGAGGTTGGAACTGAGAAAATTTAGAACCATGCCTTATATTTTTTTGTATTACTTTTGCCTCTTATATTATTTTAGCCACAAATGTATTTGCTGAAAGAATAAATAAAGGTCTCTGGTGCCCCTTTCGCTTGACCATCTCCCCTCTGCATAGCAGGCAATTCTTTCGACAGGTAGCGAAAGTCTGCTGAGAGGATTCTCAGTTAATTAGCACATCTGAAATTAGATAAATATCTATCATGTGTTTGATACAAGATGTACTCAAGAAGACAAGACATGATTTTTGCCCTGAACAGCTAAGAATCTAATTACTTGGGTTTTTCTAATTATTCTAATCATTAGTTCCCCAAATCAATACAGATATTTTTTAACTGATTTTAAAAAAGACCTAGAAATTTTAAGATGTCATACAGGAATCCTCCAAATTGAAATATTTCATAATAGATTGATTATTTTAATCTGTGTGTGTGTGTGTGTGTGTGTGTGTGAGTGCATAATGTCTAGATGGAGCGTGATTCACTTGGCTGAAGTAAAAGTATGATGTGGGAGCACTCAGATTTCTTTCTCCAGCCTCAACTTGATGTAAAGGGATGAACAATTGTCCTCTCACTTTTGTTTTGGAAAACGATGTAAAATCTCCTTATTATTATTATTATTGCTAATATGAAATTGAAACGAGACTCACTTTCAAACTATGGTCATTTGTCAGCAACAAAAGACAAAGAAAAGGATTCTTTGAAGAATCTGATAAAATTGGTAATGGTTATCCAAAGATTCTCTCTCCTATTTATTTTATAGATATTTCTAGTTTTAGGGCAATCTGACATATGTAAATTTAACTTTTTTCAAAGAGATTAAGTTAGAAAGTAGTCATTCTAATTAAAATTGTGTTCTCTGGAAGACACATGGATGGCCAATAGGCACATGGAAAGATGTTCATCATCACTGATCACCAGGGAAATGCAAATCAAAACTACAATAAGATATCACCTTACACCCATTAGAATGGCAAAAGTAACCGAAACAAAAAGTAAGAAATGTTGGAAAGGTTGTAGAGAAAAAGGAGCCCTCCTACACCGCTGGCAGGAATGCAAACTGGTGCAGTCGCTATGGAAAACAGTATGGAGATTTCTCAAAAAATTTAAAATAGAAATACCATATGACCCAGCCACCCTACTACTGGGTATCTACCCAAAGAACTTGAAATCAGCAATTCCAAAAGTCCCATGTACTGCTATGTTCATTGCAGCATTATTTATAATAGCCAAGACATGGAAGCAACCTAAGTGCCCATCAACTGATGATTAGATAAAGAAGATATAGTATATATATATACAATGAAATACTTCTTAGCCATAAAAAAGGATAAAATTGCCCCATTCACAACAACATGGATGGACCTTGAGGGTATTATGTTAAGTGAAATAAGCCAGATAGAGAAATACAATCTCTGTATGACTCCACTCATATGTGGAAGTTAAACATGTGGACAAAGAGAACAGATTAGTGGCTACCAGGGGAAAGGGAGCGTAGAGGGTGGGCACAAAGCATGAAGTGGTGCACCTACAACACCACTGACAAACAATAATGTACAACTGAAATTTTACGAGGTTGTAAACTATCATAATCTCAATAAAAAGTTAAAAAAAATTGTGTTCTCTGCCCACAAAAGGATTCACTAAAGGATACATTTAAATAAAGAAACTCTTGTGCATTTAAGCATTTGTTCACAGATTACTAAATAAAGGGAAGTGAGGCTGGGCAGTCAGGGACACCAAAGCTTAGATGCTAAGGGATGTGTCCATGAAGTTCAACACGTCATGAAATCAAAAATTTGATTCACACACCTATTTACAGCAGCTTATTAAACGAGATTGTCACGGCTGGGAATATAGCTTTGATTTTTATTTTCATTGCTTATGATCAGTTCTTTAGAATAACTGACAAAAGATCTGTACCTTGAAGTGATGCCATGAATTGTGGGTGTTGGTATATCGCTTGGCGTGTCTTCCACGGTGGTAATTTGGGTTCCATTGCTTTTCACACAGGCATAATTTGTGCAGACTTCAACCTGCAAACATTAGTTGAGAAATGAATAAATCCAGCTGTCTTCCAAATACAGACTTTGGATGGACTGAATCCCACCCACCCTGGTTTGCTATGAATGTCTTATAGTTCTTTATAGCCTCTTGGGGCTTAATAAATATTAATTTTTGATGTTAATTGATGTTAATTGGGCTCAGAATAATCGAGTTAGTGATTAAAATAGTGATGTTTAGCTTTTGGTCCCAACTATTCAGAAAGAGACAGACATATTAACCTATCTGGAACCCAGTTAAGGAACAGAAGATGCCTAGGTAACAGGTTGCAAGCATAATAGGTTATCACTGACTACTGCTCTCTAAATCTATAACCAGGTAGTGTAATGATGATATCTTCTGGAAGTCTTGACACTTTACAACAAATAGCCTAAATGCTAATGTCTAATGGAAGAAAAATGAGGCTTAGAGAAGCCTTCCAATATGGCTGAGCTATTTTGCATCCATTTGTTCCGGCTGCAATTGTATTTTTACCTTAATCACAGCAGGAAATCATCATTCACCCCTTTAATTCTGCCACCTAATAGGAATAAAAACTGAGGAGGGTGGAATAGTTAAAGATTAGAAATCGGGTTCATCAAGCATTAGTAACACTAAAAGAACATATTCAGCAAGAGGGAGGAGAGACAAATGAAGGTACAAAAGATTGCTCGTGGAACATCCGCAAAGCGACATCATTCTGCTCTCAATTAGAGGATAAACCAAGGAGGAACTGTACTTTTTTCCGATGCTAATTTACTTTCGGCATCTAATACATAAATGGAAGAGGGAAGCTGGATACTGAGGAATCTTAAACACTCATACTGAGCTTTTAAGCAAAGGACTTCTCTGAATTCCCGCCGGCATTTGAGGAAAGACAAATGTACTTCTCATTGTATTTAGTAGCTATGCTATTTTATTCATGGGGCAGTTTGCACCTAAATGAGAGTTGAGGCATATTTTTATAATGCTGTTTAAGTTATGTTATTTATTTATGCCATATACTATTTCGAGGTAATATTTAATAGATATTTAAATGCTATCAAGGCCCTCCACTCTGAGATGTCCAATTAAACCCCAAATAACTTAAAGGCAGATGGACTTAAAATATACTTGCTGTAATAGAATTAATGACAATAAAACTTCATACATATTGGGAAATATTTAACTATATGATGCATAATGAGATAATTCGAAATCAACTTAACTGATTTTATTACATAAATAATATGTGGCAAGTATTATGATGGGCTTGCACAAATAATTTTATTGAGTCCTTACAACTCCATTTTCATAAGTTTGCAAATTGGGGGTCAGAGAAATCAGGGAATATGATCAAGCTGTTAAGATATATAATATCTGATTTGGGCTTTACTGTATCTTGTTGCCTTATCATCTAAATATTAAGCATAGCTTTAAGTTCTAAACCACTTAGGTGTATTTAAGTGATTTTCCAGAAAGTTTTTCTTTCAACTTTAGAGAAATGTGTTAATATTTTTCTCATTCTTACTAATGTAATATTTCAAATCTCCATCTTTGGGGCATATTTCTGGTGCTATAGCTATATTATATAACATGTGGATGAAACACGAACATAAAGGTTTACATATTTACATTAAAAAGAAAAAATTTAATCAAAAACAGAAATTATTATTCCATTTAAAAAAGGAAATATAAATGGATTCATTCAAAAAAGTAGATACTTTGGTGCATCGACATGTCTGCTTTAAAATCAATGGCTATTTTACAGAAGGGATTAGCAAAGAGAAACTTGTTTTAAAGTATTAGGCATATCAATTAAGGGCATATTTTAAATGGAGCCAAATTATCTTTGACACCATAAATGAAAATCAGTGAAACTTGATATTTAAATTTCCAGCAATGCAAGAACTATTTCAGTATTCCTGGGCTGTGAAGAGCTTCACAAGAGTATCGTTATCAAGAATAAGAACATCTTGGGGCTGGCCTGGTGGCACAGCAGTTAAGTTTGTACATTCTGCTTTGGCAGCCAGGGGTTCACCAGTTCGTATCCCGGGTGAAGACCTACACACTGCTTATCAAGCCATGCTGTGGTAGGTGTCCCACATTTAAGTAGGGGAAGATGGGCGTGGATGCTAGCTCTGGGCTGATCTTCCTCAAAAAAAAAGAAATAGAATAAGAACATCTTAGTCACTTATAAAAAAATTTAAGTATTAGATTCTAATTTGGTCTTTTGTCTCCTCATCCATTTCCACGTCCCAAATCTGATCAAAATGAATTCTCCTCAGGTCACTGCTGACTCAAACCAGTAGGTATGAGTGAGCCTTTCATAGTAGAACACGTCTGAAACACTTAAATGTCGACTCCATGGTCAGAAAGCTGGAGCTGGACATATGCGTCCAGCACCCAATGATCTTGAGTCCCAATGTATTTGAGTCCCAATAAGCGAATGAATAAGCTGCATTTTGAGGACTCAGTCAGCTTTCTCCACTAGGGTCCAAAAGAGGATAGGACAGCCAATCCTCCATCACCTTCCTATGCTAATCTTGTTCATAAAAATATATTTCTAATTCTCTTGAATGTGATTTTTATTTTATAATTTGACCTATGCTCTACATACACATATGGACTCACTCTAAGAACCGAGAACATCAACATCATGTGTGTGCTAAGATGTAAACACATGTGCTATACTAAGATCTTCAGGTGGGTTGATGGAAATCATGGAGTGTGATGAAAATCAATGTGCCTTTCTTTTTTTGTCAACTATCTTTTTATTTTGTTTTCTTAGGAAGCCAGGCGTAGTCGTGGGAGAGGCTAAATCATTGGTGTAGCCAGACGATTGTGTGTGTTCCACTTTCAAATATGGCAGAAAGAAGGGGATGGGAAAATAAAAGAGGCAGCACTTGGTGCTGGCCCCGTGGCCAAGTGGTTAAGTTCGCATGCCCAGCATTTCACCAGTTCAGATCCCGGGCACCAACCTAGCACTGCTCATCAGGCCATGCTGAGGCGGCGTCCCACATAACACAACCAGAGGCACTCACAACTAGAATATACAACTATGTACTAGGGAGCTTTGGAGAGAAGAATGAAAAAAAAAGAAAGAAGATTGGCAATAGTTGTTAGCTCAGGTGCCAATCTTTAAAAAAAAAAGTTTCTGTGGTCAAATAAAATTTCTACGTTTAATATCTTCTGAAAAGTATTTCCAAAGCTCTTATGAATTTTAGAAGTGGCACAGTGTTTTAAAAAAATTACTAAATTGCAACCCTTCTCTATAAACTTTGAGCTTCTGAAGCACTCTGTTTTTACCATTAATTTCCATGTTTGGCCTTGTTATCTTTTATATTTCAGCACTCTAACAAGATTTTTAATTCCCAGAGGATAAATGCCTTGTTTTATATACCATAGTATTCTCCGTATTTTGCTTTTGCATTTAAGGTCAGTAGATCTCGAAGAGTTCTATGAGTTGGGCCTCAGATGGTCAATGCATCCTCTGAAGTTGCATGTTAACTTTTATCATATAAGTACATACATATTTTTCTAGGGCAACATGCGCTGACTTCACCAGATTCCCAGAGGCACAAGGGTAAAGACGTTTAAATACAACAACTGCCCTTACATAGGAGAGGGTCATGGAACGTTTGTTGAATGATAAACAGATAGATTCTTTTCATCGTCAGATAAAATCTTTTAATACTTTTTTTATCTGCCATATATTCATTCACGTTTTCTTGTATTCAGAATCACAAAATTCTAGAGGTGGATGAAATGTCCTCAGTCATCTAGTCCACTGCCCTTACAAAAGAGATGTGACACCAAATGAGGTTGCATAACTTCTCTAGTTATTAAATTAGTAAATAGCAGAAAGAGGAATAGAAAAAATGTCTCCATGTTCATAGACTGATTTTGATCTTGATGTCAGTAAAAAAAAATAGGAAAAAGGTAAACAGCTTGGCAAGATTTACTGCAAATATGAACGACTGCATTTTGCCAGTGAGAATATCATCACCATCCTTCTCACCATCATTTTTCATATTATTACTTTCTCTCCGGAGACTCATGGGTTTGCCCCCAGCAAACAGATTTAGTCCTGATCAATTTCCGTCTTTGTCCCCCCTTCCTTGTGAAATAAATAATCTGTAACCAAGATGGAAAATAGCCACTTAGAGATTTTATTTGCATACCCTTAAGCTTCACCATCCAAAAACAATGTTCTAACCTGAATGTCATAGATAGTAAAGGGAGCCAGGTCTCGCAGAATGAAAGACCCGGGCACATTCATTCCAGTCTTGTAGAGCTGATTATTTACATAGACAGAATATTCCGTGACAACACCATTTGGGTTTGAAGGAGATGTCCAGATGACACGTACAGCTGTACTGTTGATGATGACAACCTCTGGAGGAAGCACGCCCTGAGGCTCTAGAATTAAAGGAAGAAACTGAATAAACTCCAGCTGTCTCTGAAAAAGCACTTGTTAAACTAAAGGCAGATAAGTATTTAGGTTTTGCTTATCTGCTTTCCTCTGATAAAGTTATCACAGTCTGTATTCCTCTGTAAATTGCCTTATTATGCTCTCAGTTAGAAACCATAAGAATTGGTGGTAAAATGCTTTATACCACCAACATAGTGCTAATCTTCAATACTATGTGACCATTGGGATATGATGGTCAATTATTAACCCATCTGCACCACTAACACATGTCTATCATTCGTCTCTTTTCCCATCCCTTCACTCCATGCCTCCCAGGGTAAAAAAAAAAAAAAGGAAAGAAAATTTGCTCCTTAAGCAAAAAAGAAAACTGAAATACATTGAGGCTGGTGGAATGTGAAAAATCATTTGACGTTACTAGCTTGTAACTCAAGCAATATGAAGTAATAATGCAATATTGTCATTATGTAAATGATTTTGAATGTTGATTACCATAGGTAATGATGAAATCTAACATTAGAAAAAAATCTTGCTTGGCGTTAAATTACACAATTATTCAAGCATGTCAGAAATAACTAAGCAAAGACCTATTTTTATCTTAAGAACCCATCTTAACTGGTTGAAAAATTGTCCTTGTGATCCGTTCTATTTTATAAACAAAAGGTGTCAACCTTTGGCACCACAAAGGGAAATGGGTTCCACACTGAAAGTGCTCTGCTAATGACCTGGAACGCTTGCTTGGGAGGTAATGATATTATAATGTTTATAATGAGACTTTATAAAGCCAAAAAGATTAGAAAGACCATTCCAAACACATTTCAGATTCACAAGTTACTTCCTTTGCTTCCTCCCCTTGCTAACTGGCTTAGAAATGAGTCATAGGCAATTTTTCTCAGTGGCTGAACTTCCACCTACCATTTCTGGTGACTCAGGGAGGGCCCTCATCGTGCTTGGCTGTCATTTTGAAAAGTATACTGCTTCTGAGAGCAAATCTTAAAAAAAAAAATGTTTCTAAATGTCACCATTTATCGATGTGAACTCAGCTCCAAGCTAAGCATACACTGACTGAAAAGAACAGGAACAAACTGGGCTAATAAACCATTATTAGAGCTTGTGCTGCTGTCTCAATGGGACCACTTATTGATCCGCCACTTGACGACAGCGAGCACTTAAGCATTTTAGCCCCAGCCCACTCCCCTCCAACACCGAAAATTTTATAATGGAGGGATGACTGATCTCAACCTCGGCAAGGATCAATCAATTTCATTTGCATCTCTGAAGCCCAGGATCCCTTGAAATCTGGACTCACCTCCATCGCGAGTGGTTGCATGCAGTACTTCACTGTTGATACTGTGGGCTCCATTGAAGACAGAGATAAAAATCTGATACTCTGTGTTTGGATTTAAATGGCCAATGACATGAGAGTTTACATCGGGGAGGATTTTTAGAGATTCATTGGAGGTAGCAGAATTCCAAAAAAGTGTATAATATTCAACATCACCTTGTAGGTCTCGAAAAGCTGTTAATAAACACAAGACACTGTAAATGTGGCAGATCTAAAAGGGTCTCAGGGGACACAGATGGAGAATAAACCCTATCAGTAGCTATTCCTACAATGGGGAGAAGGAAACCTTATGGAAACTTCTTTATGGAGGTGCTGGTTTTCCTTTTTTTTAAACAAAGTTAATTTTCTCCCTATCCCATAATTAATTGCATACAGTCTTACCTTTATAGGAAAATATACTTTAAATAGTTTAAGTATGTTACTTGTAATTATTCATCTGATCTTCAAAACTTTGATATAACATGTATTAAAGGAAACTAAGAGTAAAATAAAAATATATAATACATGGAACAACTTTTGTTCATATGTTACATAATCCTAGAGAGAAGTATATCCTAATACAAATAAGGCTTTTCCTCACACAGATCCTAGAACTTGAAGCATTTTTTAACTTGCTAACAAAATCTGCTAAATGGATTCTAGAAGAATGTTGAGAGAGATGTCCCCTTATGTATGCTCTCAATGTACCAGGGCAACCTAGCACGTTCTCCTAAGGATTCACTCAGTAGGATCCTAGGACAACATCTGAATGTTTATCAAGGCTCTCATTCTTGTCTCCCAAGTTCATAGTGTTTCTACCATGTAGGCAAACTCAAAAAGGATGTCAAAATCAACTACTTACTGTCTCACAAATATAACTCATCAATTCCTCAGTCCTCATACTTTCAAAGGCCAGTGTCCTATTTTCTGTCTCCTCTTCCACCCAATTTCTCTATTCCTTGCCCTAAGCTCTGCTTCTCATTATCTTCCTACAATGAAGCTTTTAAAAAAAGACATAAACAACCATATTTTCTTAGGTAGGCATAGTATACTTCTCTATTTACTTTAATATTATTTTTCAAAACCTAGCAGGAACTATTATCTTTGCTTGTGTTGGGATCGGGGTGGAATGTTGGTTCACAAGCCTCCTAAAATTGTACATAAATGTGTCAAAAAACAGTTCAGCAGCACAATCTGAAGATCAGGAGGAAAGGGTGGCATTTCTCTTCATGGTTATTGAAGTACAGTGTCTCTAAAATGTGAAATCCTAGCATATGACCATGTAAAGGAGTATAGCTTTGAGAACTGTATGACTTTTTTTTCCCCTCTGGCTGAGGAAGATTTGCCCTGAGCTAACATCCATTGCCAATCTTCCTCTTCTTTTCTTTTATGTGGGCCACTGCCACAGCACGGTCGCTAACAGGCAAGTGGTATAGGTCTGCACCTGGGATCCGAATCCCAGCCACAGAAGCAGAGGGTGGTGAACTTAACCAGCAGGCCACTGGGGCTGGCCCTGTATGACTTTCTTTAAGGACCACTTTTGATTAAGATCTTAGTGTTCTTGCAAAAAAGCTGAATGCTGGTTTGTCTTTTTTTAATACTTTTGTTTCCTAAGCACGACGATATGGCTTTGATCTTATCTCTAGCAATAGTTTAAAAAGTTTGACACACCAGCATAGCTGGGAGAGTTTATGTTAAGAGATCTTTAGCAGGTAATTTGAAAACACTGAGGACTGAGATGTATCTTTTCTCTGATGTCACAAAATGTAAGCACCTTTAACAATGAGGTCATTAATAATGCATTGGCGGGAACTGGCTATTCATGTCCATCGATATTTTCCCAAATAATATTATTAGTCAAGTACAGCAAAGCCACCGGTGCTGCGAGTGCAAAAATTCCATCTGTCATTAGAACTATTTCTTGCTGGCTTAGGGTATCACTACTCATTAATTTGTAGCAGCTGAGGTATAATGGAAAGCGTACTAGATTTGAGGTTCTTCTTGAATTTTAGTTTAAGTGAGCAGGCTGTTGTGCACATTTTATACAATAATGTATACATAAGTTGGATAAGTATATATATACATATCCAACTTATATGGACACATTAAAAATATTGGGACCAGCACCGTAAGTTCACGATGAGCAAAGATCCTAAGTCAAGGTATGGCTGAAATCCCATTAAATGCCCATTTTTAGCCATGCACGATATGTCAACCCCTCTGAAATAAAACAGAATCTATCATCCCCAAAAAAGATAGGAAAAGATGGTGATTCAGTTCTATTAGCTATGTCTTACTCCATGATATAGAGGCTCTTATATCCAGAAACAGGCAGCATCTCTGGACAAAAAGTACCAGATTTCTGCTTTATCCTGCCTCTTGCCAACATCTTCTTCAACGCTTCTTTCTCTTCATTTATTTAAATGTTGCCGTGCAGAGTCCAAAACACACAAAAATAGTAGAAACACAGTATACCTTCAGATTCCTACTCATCTTATGAGAAGTTTTGGGAGAAGTGCATGCAGAGGAGCATGAGTTGTCATTGTTCAAACAAGTTTTTTTTTAACTTCAATGAGCTCTTCCTAAGTCAGTGAACCATCTAAGAAGCAGAAGATACATCCTCAGTTCAACAGGCCAGCACAAAAGTAAAGGCTGATGACCTTGATTTTAGCTCTGAGAGAGGAACACTGTTAGAATTGAAAAAGCTGATACGAGGAGCCAAGTAAATTTCGCCCTCCTGATGTCTTGGTAAAAGCTGGCCTGAATGTATTTCTCTTTTTTAGAAGAGGAAAACATAAGCTACAAGGCATATTCATTGCATAAGATACGGGAAACGTTGCCTAGAACCTTCAAAAGAAGAATCTTTTTGATACATTACTACTATGAGAGTGGGATGGAAGTTTTATAAAACATTTGCATGGTGTTCTTAAAAGTAACAAAAGGGACATGCCTTTATGAAAAAGAAGCCTCTATGAAACAGGTGCCTGGAATCATAAAAAGACAGACATGAAGATAAAGGTGTAAAGGGATTTTGCTTATATAAGAAAGAAAGCAAAGAAACATAAAAAGTAATGGCAGAATTAAAATCTACAATGAAAGCAGAAAAAAGCAGAGTTAAAAATGCATGATATCAATCAATAAAGAGGCAAATGACTAAGGAGAAATCAGTGAAATTCAAAATTATAAATATTGAAGATAGAGAATTAAAAAAATCTAACTTGAAAAATAAGTGAAATAAATAATCATGGATATAAAATACTCCCTAAAACCTTACCCCAAATGAAGGTTTATGTCTATAAATTGAATAGATTGATACAGTTTTGGCCAAAGTAATGACAATATATACAAACACAGACATATCATGGAACATTATGACGTTTCAAAGGTAGACTGAAAATTAAAAAGTCATCTACAGGGGCTGGCCCAGTGGCACGGTGGATAAGTTCCCACGTTCTGCTTCTCGGTGGCCCAGGGTTCGCTGGTTCGGATCCCACGTGCGGACACTGCACCTCTTGGCAAGCCATGCTGTGGCAGGCATCCCACGTATAAAGTAGAAGAAGATGGGCAGGGATGTTAGCTCAGGGCCAGTCTTCCTCAGCAAAAAGAGGAGGATTGGCAGCAGATGTTAGCTCAGGGCTAACCTTCCTCAAAAAAATGTTAAAAAAAAGTCATCTACAAAGGAGAAAAAATCAGGCAAGTTTCAAACTTCTCATCCGGACCATCACATGTTGGAAGACATGGAACAAATTTCAACAAGTTTTGATGGAAAATATTTTGATCCAAGAATTTCATACACATCTAAGTCATTATTTATGTGCAAACACAACAGAAAGACTTTGTTAGAAAGGTAAAAATTAAGAGAATGTGCAAAGATGACAGAAATACTTCCTTATGTAGGCAAAAATTAAGAGATAAGTAACTAATTTATTTACTTTAATGATAAAAATTTTCCAATAATGTTCTCCAGATGATAGAAAGATGATCAAAATCCAAAAGTCAAGATTGGGAAAGTTTAAGAATTGATGATAAATATTGAAACTATTTAGATAAAATAATTATTTGAAAATAATTATATCATAATAATTTATAAAGCAAACATTGAAAATGGTAGATGAGAAGGGCAAGGAAAGTAACAGTTCGCCAAATTCTTTATTATAAATAAAATAGGAAGTCACGGAAAAATAGAGAAAGATGTCACCAACTACTAATAGCATTAATAGGATAAACAGCATTTAAATGTGAAAATTTACTATAGAAGACAAAAGTTGTGGCAAATATTCCTAGCACTCACCAACACCCATGTTTTTCTATTCTTTTCAAACAGCTAGACCTCATTTTTGGGGTCCCTTGCCTTTGGGTGAGGTCATATGACCAGTTTGTGCCATTTTTGGACTGAGATATTAAAGAACACTTGACCACCTCTGATTGTCTCTAGTTTTCCCAGCTAGAGAGGGGCTCCACGGCCATAGGGAGTGGCGGATCCACTAGATGGAAGGAGCCATGGTCCTTAAATGACTCACGAGAGTTTAGAAAGGGATAAGGAAGAGTTACAGATAAATCCCAGATTTTTGGTCTTGGTTTCTGTGTGAATCCCATTAAACAAAGAAGGAAAACATAGGAGTAATTATTGGATGGAGAATTTGAAACATTCTTTCATTTGAGACTTCTTGAGTTTGAAGTGTTTTTGTGGCAACCAAGTGGACTTAGAAATTAAAGTGTGAATACTTGAGCTAGAATTATATAATTTGGAGTTAAGGTATGAATACTAGATTGGGTTTGAAGTAACAGGAAGGAATGAGAATTTCATGTGAGATTATGTTAAATATTCCATACATTGGGAAATATTTACTCAGATATTCTATCTTGTTATGTGTAGAGCACATTTTATGGACCACATAAATTTATTTGAGTAGGTATTGCCCTAAGTGTACAATATCAGGTCAACTTCAGTGAGTTGAAAAGAAGGTTATAACCTCTCGACACAATCTTTGCTATTAAATGCCATTTTTCGTGGTGATCTCAGTATATTGATCAGAAATGTGGTCTTAGCTGCAGCACGCTCTCAAATATAGAATAGATCCCTCTCCTTTGTAATGGATTCCCAAATAATTTAAAACAGTCACTAGATGGGCCAGTTGAAAGTCCTCTTGCAAAAGCAATTAGATTACGCTCCTTACACGCTGTTGGATTATTTTGAGAGACTATTATCAATATCAATTACATCCTCTAAATCTTCAGCATCTAGATCAGGGGTTAGCAAACTATGGTCTGTGAGCAAAATCTGGCCTGCCACCTGTTTTTACATAACCTGTGAGCTAAGAATAGTTTTTACAATTTTAAATGGTGGGAAAAAACCAAAAGAAGAGTAGTATTTTGTGACACATGAAAATCAAATTTCAGTGTCCATAATGAATTTTTATTGGAATATAGCCATACTTAAGTGTCCTCTATTGCTGTTTTCATCTCCAAGGTCAGAGCTGAGTAGCTTCAACAGAGACCTGATATAGCCTGCAAGGCTTCAAGTAAACATTATCTGGCCTTTTACAAAAATTTCGTGGCGCTGATCTAGAGCAATTACGGTAAACCATTCCATTCAATGGGTCTCCTAATTGATTTGTCTAGGATTGAATTCTTCAGTCATCTCTCATTAGCAGGCTCATTGAGAGGTAATTTTGTTCAAATGTAAAAACCCAGAAGGATCCTATTAAGGTTATTTTATGATAGAAGTGTCTATCTTGCACATAGATTCTCAAATTAGGGTCCAATTTTGCAAGTTCTATGGTGCAAAGCTCTGTGTCGTGAACTAAGTACTTCTTGGAAAATTTGAGCTTATCAAACCACTTCTTGAGAAAATTCTTTACTCTGCCTGAGGGTAAAACTGTTCACATGAAGAAGTGGGAAGACCCTGTTGGGCACTGACCCAAGCCAGGCTCCTGATTTTTCCCGACAAGATATTTCATACTTTCTATCTAGTTTATTCGTCAGTCAAAAACAACGACATTTTGGAAAACTTCCAGTTACTTTAGTCTCTCATTGCGTTCCAGCTGCTAACAATAGCCTGCCAGAGAAAACTGTATTTAAAGGAAATTGTGTATGAGATGTGTTGATTATTCATCATCCTACATTTGCCAATGAAAACGGGAGAAAGAATTTCTGCTGTTGAAGTGAATTGATTTGGGCAAACAGGGACCAAGTTAGTAAAGTAAACTGCTGTAATCCAGAAGCCCCCAAATAGAGTGACAAACAAAATAGATGTTAATTTATATCTCACATAGCAGCCTCAAAGTGAGCAAATCAGGTTGTGCTCCTTGTGGTCATTCAAGAACCCTGATTCTTTCTCTTATGTGGCTTTGGATCTCTTAGGGTGTTGTCCATGTCTGCAGAGCTGAAGCTGAGAACATTGCCGTGTCCACACTCCAGTCCAGGGGAAGGATGAAGAGAGAACAGGTAGGTACACACCTCATGCTTTGTGGCCATGACCCGAAAAGACCCACATCATTTCTTTTCACATTCTATTGGCACAAACACAGTCACATGACCATAACTAACTGCAAGGGAGGTCAGTAAAGGTAGTCTCTGGCTTAGTGGACATGGGGCACCACCACTAAGAGGGAAAATGGCATCATGTATGCAATAGTCAATCGTTCTACCTTTTAGCCAAATCAGGTAATTATAAGGCAACATAGATCCTTTATCTATCTTCAATTCACTTCAAAAATGCTTTTACCTGAATGCCTTGCAAAATTTTATTCTACATTTTTACTAGAAATGGCTTCCCAATTTTTTCTTCTTTGGTAAAACTGCTGTTGAGAGTACTGTGAACATTTTAGTGATAGAATAATATTTTATAATAATGTTAAATAATTGCTAAGTGCTAAACATAGTATTTCACTTAATTCTTATGATGTTTTAAGGCAGTTATTATTATCATACCCATATTTTGGGTTAGAAAACTAGGATTCCGTGAGGTTAAGTGGCTTGTTTTATGTCACAGTGCTAGAAAATACTGGAACTGGGATTCAAACTTAAGTTTCTGTGATCCCAAAGCCTATTTTTTAAATCACTCCTTCCTATGGCTTCATAGAGTTTTGTCATCTTTCTAGTTAGGAGAATCTGAAATGGTGAGAATAGTTGGAATCGCCAACAGCAGAGTTGGACTGTGAACGAATATTCAGGAAAGAACTTTGAGAAAAGTCTTATTTAGGGGATGAGGGAAAGGAGCGGTTGGTGAGACAGGAGGGAGCATTTCACTGAGGAGAGGTCATTCATAGTGCCCACTGACCAAGAGGAACAGGAGAGGATGGTACTGAGAAGAGAGCATTGGGCTGGGTCATTAGGTTTAATGACTTCAAGAGGACCGCGTCACTAGAGCATAAGGGAAGAAGGATAGATTACAACAGGTGCACAGGTGAAAGGGAAGGAAGCCAGTGGAAAAGGCCAAAACAGTCTATTTGCTTTGATAAGTAGAGTGATGGGAAGGAGAGCAGAGGAACCAGCTGGGCTAGCAATGGTGGGTGCTCTTTAGAAGAGATGAGATTTGGAATTATTTATTTGTATTGCCATTTGACCAAGATAAATGCAGACAAAGTCAGAAATTCTTCTAGCTACAAAATCTGTGGCTTCTGATTAAGAGATAAAAATGAGGCAGATGCTTTTTGTGTGGACTTAAACATACTCTCTTCATGGTGACACCTTCACACTTCATGAATTTTCCAGAGAGTTCACTGAGATATTGTAGTGCAGAAGTTATGTCATTAATCTTTGTAGTCCCAGGGCCCAGGACAAAAAAGGTTATGAATAAATGTCTGTGGAAGGAAGGAAAAGAAAGAGAGGAAGGTAGAAGAGAAAAAGAGAAAAAGGGAAGAAGGAAGAAAAAGAGGAAGGAGAGAGATAGACAAGGAGGATTATATGATATGAGATGTGAACATCTGAAGGTAGAGGTGAACTCTTGACACATGGTAAAGTGGACAGCATTGGGATAATTTCTCATTTTCTTTTTCCATACCTTTCTCTCTCACTACCTCCAGTGTTTTCTTGCCCCTTTCTGGCCGTCCATGTCCTTGTTAACGAGGCGACCCCAGAAGAGGTACTTCTTTTCCACTCATTCTTTCGTGGAAATTGTCTTATTTTGCTGTTTATTTTAGAGTGAGCAGTCAAAATGGGAAGGATCTTATTAAACCATTCTTGACAAAGCGCTAAGAACCATAAGGGCTAAATGCATGAGAAATAGTTGAAAATTGGACACCTGGGACCTAAGTTTGAGTTTGGGAAGTTCTACTCATTAACTGTAATTTTGGGTAAGTTACTAGGCACCCATCTCTATCTCATAGGGCTTTTCTGAGAATTATATAGATAATTTAAGTGAAGGTGTTTTTGTGTGTCTTCTTATAAAAATGTGATTTTTTTTCACTAATATAATTTATCTTCATGATATTTCATTTAGGCTGAAATTTTTCCTTTATTATATAAAGCAGGAATGAGAACCTCATATCTCTATAGGGAGCAGGAAGATAGGGAGTGTGTGACCTGTCTAAGTAGGAAGTCACTAAATCAGTGCCAGCTGATATTTCCCCCCTGCAATGTGGGAATAATTTCACTCAATCATTTGATTTTTCAAATCAATCCAAAAATCGTCATCTTTATGCAAAATCTTCTGATGGTTAAATGTTGGCAAGATTTTGTTTTTTCAAATACTGAAGGCAAAACAATACATGGAAAATGGGGGAAGTAAAAATAGTCTGTGTGCTGCCAGTTTGCAGTATTTGCCCTAAAAATGAATTGAAGAGAGTCAGGCCCAGGGCCAAGTGGTTAAGTTTGGCACACTCCTCTTAGGCAGCCCGGGTTTTGTTCCTGGGTGCAGACCTACACCACTCGTCAGTGGCCATGCTGTGCAGCATCCTACATACGAAATAGAGGAAGATTGGACATAGATGTTAGCTCAGGGCAAATCTTCCTCAGGAAAAAAAAAAAAGAATTGAAGAAATGCAAGGATGCTTTTACCTCACACAGTGATGCAAAAATTGAAAACGGGCGCTTCTAAAACTTTCAAAAACTTATCCCTGTTACTCTGTGACTGGTAAAAATTTACCAGAAATGTTTTGCTACCAAAATGGTGTTTAGATGTGGAGGTTGTAATTAAGAAAGAATGTCTTTAAAAAAACGTATTATGGTTTTTTGAAAGACAATTTTTAATAAGTAAATATTTATGAATTTATTCCTATGACTTTCAACCTATAGTTTTGTGCCTTTTAGCCTATCAGACAATGTGCCAATTTTATCCTACAAATCAAGAAAATGATTTAAAGCAAAATTGCAAAAAATAGTGGCCCTTTCCCAGAGGAGGGACTCATTAACTTACTTAGGATAGCAGGTTTCAGGATGGAAGAAAATGATAATGCAACAAGCTCTCACAGAGCCCACTCTCTTCTGAGAGTTAACCTTTGTGCTCACAAACAGTTATCTGAGAAATTTCTGAGGTATGAATGGAAATAATAGCGGATTGCATTACCTACATCCCGAAGGTCAGAGGTTCAGATTACCAAGGTAATGAAACTTCAGAGAGCTGCTCCCGATCTATTAGGTTTGTCAGTTTTTATAAGCACACTTACTTCAGGCACGCAATTATAACATAAAGGGCCTCTATCGGTGAAAATTCAGCAGCTGGATCTTAGAAGTATTCAAATGTCAGAGGAGGGAGAGGGTGTCCTCCTTTTTATCAAGCTTTTAAGATGAATCAGGTGGTGAGGGTGAAATAGAGAGGAAGAAGGGAGATGAGTGAAAATACATTACACATAAAAATCCATCTCCAGATAAAAATTTTGTATTTTTCCCAGAGGTGTCTCAGAGGGTAATCATAAGCATCAATTACCTTATATTCTTCCATTTAAATGGCTTAAGAGATCCCAAGAGAGGTGACACAGATCATCAGAAACTTCCAACCTTATAAAAACCCTAGAGTGATAGTCTTTTGTAAAAATGGGTTATTTATGGCCACATAGATCAACATAACTCGTACTGATTTTAATTTATAATGAATGTCACCCAACACTGGTTTTCATTCACAGTTGATATAACACCAGATTGGGACAAACTCACTCAGGTGTTCTACATGGAATAGGAAGCATCTCTCTTCTTAGGCTGTAACAAAACTCAAGGGCTTGATCAAAATCATGTGATTATTAATGCCCGACCAGGAGTCATTTTACATCCTTTTGGGGGGGGGGAGGGTGAGGAAGAGTGGCCCTGAGCTAACATCTGTTGCCAATCTTCCTCTTTTTGCTTGATGAAGATTGTCACTGAGCTAACATCTGTGCTAGTCTTCCTCTATTTTGCATATGGGACGCTGCCACAGCATAGCTTGATTAGCAGCGTGTAGGTCTGTGCCAGGGATCCGAACCTGTGAACCCCAGGCCGCCGAAGTGGAGCCTGCGAACTTAACCACTATGCCACCAGGCCAGCCCCTTTACCTCTTTTTATAGAATAAAAATGGGTAGATGATTACCCTAGAAGGTAAAATTTTCTTTCACAAAACAAATATTTTAATTGACACTTTTCAAATCAGATATTTCTCAATATTTGGTAATATTTAGCAACTTTTGATTCCACTATTGGCCAGATCTCAAGTAATACCTCCCATGAGAATGATTTCAATACATGATAGGTTCAGTGTCGGCTTTTTTCTGATTGTGATAACGGATCACTACAAATTAGCAGATCAGCTGTTAAACACTACTCTGCTGACCAACTAAATCTGAACTTTCAGTTATTGTGGTTTCTGAAGTAGCAGGAACAGATTAGATCCATCTGTGAGCTCTTCTAACTGCCTGGAGTGTCCTGAATGAAGCCAGGGAGGAACCCCTGTCTTCCCGAAGCAAGTCCAGTGGTCATGTTCAAGCTTCATTTTCCTGTATCAAGCTGGAATTCCGTTTATAACCAATGCTGAAGATGACCCACTGAGAAAAATCCATCATATTTCTGCAATCTTAGTAAATGATTCTTGCTAATAGGTGATAAGTTACAAGATAGCGGGGAGGAGCTCTCATAGGTAAGAGCACAATATTACACTGTATCAAAGTAATACATGGACGTTTCTATCACAACTGGTTGGTGTGATGGAAACTACATTCCCAATCGTAAAGGAATGGAAGAAGGGAGAGAGGACCCATGAAGGTTGAAGATGTAGAAGAGAGAGTCTGCCTCTGAAGAAGACTAGCACAGGGACCTGACTTGTGGTTTTTATTTTTTAATGTGTCCATTTTAAATTCATTTTGGTACTCGCACATCAAGGGGAAATAAAGGCATGAGAAGCTTACTTACATGGTTTAGCCCATGTCACATCTATGGCTGTGTGGTTGAGGACACTCACGGTGACATTGGGTCCTCTTTCTGGAAGACCAGCTAACGTCGTCACAGTCACTTCTTGGCTCGGTGTAAAACCCACATTGTTGTGTACAAAGACCTTGTATGCGTACGTCGTAAACCTAAAAGGTTGTTTTTTAAAGAGTCATATATAAATTTCTCTTCTACAGAAAACACATAACTTCCCTTTTCCTCCCCAAATACAGATTTTCCTTTTTTCCTGTACAAAATGCGCAATTTTCTTTTTCCACTGACAAAATACATTATCTTCTTTTTCCTCCCTACACAAGAACATATTATTTTTCTAACTCTCGAGCCTTAACCAAAATGTCAGGAAAATATTTTATTAGCTGAGCAAAGACCGCTATTTAAAACACATGTGCTTTATCATTTTTCTCCCTCTTATTGTTTTCAGAAGTGGGGAGGATTACAGCTCAATTCAAGATGCAATTACAAATCTGGCAGCCTGCCAGCTTTCTATCTGAATTTGATCCAGAGAATTTTATGCTCTTCTTTTGGGAAGCTCGTCCATTTTCAAATATCAGGACCCCTCATCACCGTTTTCTTCCTATACCTGTGCTTCTTCCCCATAATCTCATTGGCAGACAGATAAAGCCCTAAATTAAATCGTAACTGTGACCAAAGTGTACAACACTCTCCCGCCGAGAGTTTTGCTACATTGAGCTGTAGTTTACCAATGTGGGAATATATTTACTTGTGTCAATACAGTGGAAACTGAATATTGCTTTGCGGGAAGAGAAAACTGGACTTGGCAATGTGATATGATGAGGAATTTCCATGTCATATATTGAATTGATGATAGAGTAAAGCCCCCCATTATCTGTCCCTTTTGGCCCTTTCAGGCAGAAGACGATCAGATTTTGTTTGGTTCAAAACCACCTGGGCAGGAAAATGCTATTTATAGACACAAGCCAGGCTTAGACAGGACCATAGCTTAGACCAAGAAACTTGCTTTTAGACATCACACAACATATGACCCTCCCCGGGGGGCATCCAGGACTCAGGGCAAATGCTGGCCTCAGATCATCATCACTTTATTTGGGTTTAAGATCACCCAGGATGCCTTGCGTCCAATGCAGATATGAAATTTGTCTCAGTAAGTCACAACCTGTGAGTCATGACAAGGGGAGGCTGCGATTTGCAGAATTGTGCTATATAATTTGACTAAAATTTTTCAGGATTCTCACAGCCTTTGGCTAGCACCTATGTAGAAGAATTTGCTTGTCTCACTTTGTTTCGCACTCATGGTCCAAAGATATTTTTGCAGGGTTCTCCCTTGGCCACATTTAAGGATGTTGCTCTGTTATTGCAGCTACCGGTAAGGACATAGTGACTTCTTTGAAGCTATTTGCCTATTTCCCCCAAATAAATATTAGCATCAGACCGTCTGCATCTCTCTGCTTTACCATCTCTCCTCGCGTCTTTATTTTCTTTCTTTCTTTTCTGCTTTGTGTGTTGGAGTGGGTTGAATTGCGTCCCCCAGAGAGATACGTTGAAACCCTAACTCCTGGTACCCAGGAATGTGAGTTTATTTGGAAATAGGGTCTTTGCAGATGTAATCAAGTTAAGATGGATTTGGGAGAGTCCTAAATCCAATGGACTGATGTCCTTATAAAAGAAAGAAGAGGGAAACTTTGATACAGAGACACAGACACACACAGGGAGAAGATGGTCACCTGAAGACAGGGGCAGAAATTGGAGCCATTTTGCCACAAGGCAAGGAAAAACTGAGGCCACCGGAAGTTGAAGGTACAAGGAACGTTTTTCCTCTAGAGTCTCTGGAGGAAGCGTGGCCCTGATAATACTTTGATTTTAGGCTTCTAGCCTCTTGAACAGTGAGAAAATAAATGTTTTAAGCCACCCAGTTTGTTTATAGCAGCCCTAGGCAACGAATACCTATGATTCTAGCAAGTGCTATATGAGCAAGACAACTGAAAGATAAAAATAATAGCATTGACGGAGTACTTAATCTGTGCCCGGAATTTTCCACATGTATTAACTCATTCATTTCTCACAACTTCCCTCTAAGGTGCTATTACAACTTGATCCTGCAAATGAGGAAAATAAGGCTCAGAGAGTTCCACAACTCGTCCGGGTTGTCGCACTAGTGAGTGGGAGAGGACTGATTCAAATCTAGACACTCTGATTGCAGAGCCTGCTCTTGTGACCATGATGCTATCCTGCCAACATAATCGCGATGGTGATGATAACAGTAACAATGACAATCACGGTGATAATCTGATCTGTCCATCCTTGGATGATGTCGTATCACTGGGGCTAGATCTTCGAGTTACTCTTCTAGCAGAGGTGACAGATTTTTGCTTACACTTCAAGCAATCTCACCAAATTTCCTTTGTAACCACGAGTATGTATTTGAAGGACGGTGAGTTGGGGTTAAGAGGGTAGCAAGTCTGTGCCAAGGGAACGAAACCAAGCTAATGGCTCCCAGGGGAACAGAACCAACGACCTCCTTCATTAGCTCTCTCCCCGGGAAAAATACTTTTAATTGTGTTTCACTTCAGAAAAATGGCTTAAAAAACATTTAGCTAGAGTCTAGATGCCTAATCTCCTGTCCTACAATATTTGAATTTTTCTTCCACATGTCTATGCCATTATACTTTTAGTCAACTTTATGGCTTTAAAGTGCTATCATTTTCATGGTTCTTTTCTATAGTGGAATCAAAAGATCAGGTGGCATTGAGATGGTGAATTGTAAATAAATGCTGTAGGGTCTTAGTTCTTCTATGATCCTTTAAGCTATTTCATCATAATTTAGGTATGGTGAAATATACGATTTATGTCTGCATAGAAGAGATTTAGGCCACATAGATACATACCACTGGAATGCCGGTTTTCCAAGTAACACTAAAACTTTGGAGTGAGAGATGGCTTCAGAGTTTATCTGCCTCAAATAATAAAATATCTGCTACATTTCACAGATTAAAAAACTGAGACCCTGAGAAGTTAAGTGGCTTTGCCTGAGGTTGCACAACTGGTGGAGAGGGTTAGGTGGACTCTTGTTTCCTCATTTCTAATATTAAATTCTTTCTGCTAGTCATTATTCTATTTAAGTGAGAGATCAGTAGGCATTTCACCTGATGTCATGCATTTGTCTTTTGCATTTTCTTTAACTTTCATGGTTAAGTTAAATTTTTAAGGAAATAAGATCTTGAATTCTCTTAAATGAAATACTAAAATACATTGTTTTTACTGCATCTGAAAACTAATCTTTATGTTAGTAAGTATATATACCTGTGACTGTATGTCAGTTTATACTTCACCACTTTTGGTCAAAAAAACAATGTATTAGTTTGAGGGGCTGGGCCTGTGGTGTAGTGGTTAAGCATGCTCTGGTTTGGTGACCCTGGTTTATGGGTTCGGATCCTGGGCACGGACCTACATCACTTGTCAAGCCATGTTGTGGTGGCAACCCACATACAAAATAGAGGAAGCTTGGCACAGATGTTAGCACAGGGCCACTCTTCCTCAAGCAAAAAAAGAGGAAGATTGGCAACAGATGTTAGCTCAGAGTGAATGTCTCTGACACACACACAAAAGAGAATGCATTAGTTTGCTTAAAGTGTTTTGTTCATTTGCTCTAGCACATCATTTTTTAGATGGACTTAGGTGTTGATTATTAATATCAAATGGGACAGTCCATTTAATTAATAATAAAAAAGTACTTTTAAAAGAAAAGTACGAGGCTGGCCCAGTGGCATAGTGGTTAAGTTTGTATGCTTCACTTCAGTGGCCTGGGGTTCACTGGTTCAGATCCTGGACACGGACCTACACACCACTCATCCAGCCATGCTGTGGTGTCATCCCATATGCAAAGTAGAGGAAGACTGGCACAGATATTAGCTCAGAGACAGTCTTCCTCAAGCAAAAAGAGGAAGATTGGCAACAGATGTTAGCTCAGGGCCAATCTTCCTTACCAAAAAAAAAAAAAAATAGAAAGAAAAAGAAAAATGCTAGATCAATTGACATCATGTATTTATGCAAAACTTATGTGCATCAATCAATTTCTTCCCTAAATATTAATTGTGTTCCTTAGATATCTGTTGAAAAATGTACCATTTCAAACCCTGTAGGAAACAGTTTTTGAAATCTGCAAAGTAAATGAATACTTATATTGAGTCTATACTGTAGAAAGTAAAATCAACTGTTTGAAGGTCAATTTAGGAACACTAGGCTGTTCAATAGTTACTCACTAAATGATTAATTTGTCTGAGACCATCTTCCAGCCTCTCCCTTCATCCACATGCAGAAAATGGTAAATTTTGTTGTGTTGTAGACATGACTATGGTATTTTTCCTTGTAAAAGATAACATAGATTAAAATCTTATTTAGGGAACAATACTCATTTCAAGGCTCAGTTGTTATTACTTAAATGAATTAAACAACGAGATTCTGTTTAGGTGATGATCACATTCGTTATGTTTAGCATCTAGGATGTTGTTAGTGTTCAATAAATATTTTTGAATAAATGAACAAATTAGTGAATGAATGAGGCGATGTTGTATCAGACCTCAGAAAGGTATCAGAAAGAAACATCTTCCTAAGTTTCAGTAGGGATCATTTCTCTATTGGCCAGGTAGATTTTTGTGTCACTAAACCAACAAAATTATATGTGACCTGAAAGTTCTGAGACTGAGTACTATAGTAACTATGAAATATGCATTCATTAATTTATAAAATTATCTACTCAAGGGGCCAGGGAGGTGGTGCAGTGGCTAAGTTCGCAAGCTCTGCTTTGGCAGCCCGAGGTTCCCAGGTTCAGATCCTGGGTGTGGATCTACACACTGCTTATCAAGCCATGCTGTGGCTGCGTGACACATATAAAGTAGAGGAAGATGGGCGCGGATGTTAGCTCAGGGCCAATCTTCCTCACACACACCAAAAAAAAAGCAAAAAAAGTTCTCACTTAAAAACAAATTTCTGTAAAAATGTATACACTCCAATAGAACAGAAAATCTTTAAAATATTTATTCATTTCTTCCTTTTTCTTTCAACACACATCAGATAGAACACCTCCTTTAACCTTATCTAGTCAGGAAGTCTTCACAGAGGAGGGAACTTTTGGGCTAGGTATTGATGACTAGTGATATTTTGTCCTGTGAAGACATTTGTCCAGTGAGAAGCATTATTTAGGGCAAAATGTGTGAAGGCTTGTATCTTGAAAGGGTCTGATATGTTTTTGGGAACCAATAAAATTCTTCAGCGCAGCTACAGTACGCCTCGGGTTATTTTCATCAGAATTAAAAATGTGTCAACTTTATTGATGTCCTAACAGATTTCATGTGTCAATATTGCCACCAATATAAATCACGCTTCTGAAAATGCAGGCTATTCAGTTGCGTCTTCCACTAACTGGTCTTCATATCAGCCACAACCCAACGCATTCTTGAGTACAACGTTACACACGAAAGGATTTGAGAAACCTCTGATAGCACACCATTCCTTACAGCCTCAAGTCCTTTGTGGGAATAAATAAATAAGCAAACAAATAAAAATGCAACACTGTTTCCACTGCTGAAATCTGCAGTGGTTTGAATTTTCTGTTGATGGGGGCTACTTTTTCTTTTCACTACTTGTTTGTTGCTGAAAGATTTTCTTTTCTAAAAATGCTGCTGAAGATTTCGGCTTTTGAAATTGAAGAATAATGATTACCACACTTGAAAGTTTTTACAATACATCTTGGATGTTAGTGAAAGTTGCAGCTGTCATATTCCTGTGTCTATCTATATTTATAATACAAGAATGTCACACATCAAATAATTTTGCTGTAATTTCTGTGTTTGTTCTACTCATCAACATTGGCAAGAAACACAAACAAAGAAATAGAATTTTTTTTTGAAGACAACATTAGGGATTAAAACCTCTTATGACACAATGCATCTTCCAGATTCAGAGGCTTCTTTTTCGTGAGGTAAGTTTTCACATCCTTAGAAAAGGATAGCATGAGGTAAATTTAGACCAATGAAAAAAATCCCAATGGAGAAAAGCACCATGACTCTACTAACTTAATTTAAACGTGAAATAGATACATTTTCACTCATTTTGAATTAAGTACATTGTTAAGTACACCAATGTTGACAGAAGTTGGCTTTCATTCCTAGACTTGACTTTTATTTACATTTTGATATTAAAGAAGAAAATAACAGGATCTACCTTATGTTGGTGGTCAGGGGAGAAAGGCTTTCCTTCCACTCACCCTCTATTTGTGCAAAGTTAACTTCCATACTTAATAGCTATAACTTAAATATCTTCATGTTATAGGAATGTGTGTCCTGGAACTGACCCAGTCTTCCTGTATTATCAAAGCAGGAAGTCAGTCATCTGTACTCATTTAATCCCATTACGAAGGAGGAGAACGAAACTTATACTCTTTCGAATATTATCACCCAGAAACCATGTCCTCTTTTAGGGCTTGAAACATCTCTATTTTTTATTTTTGTATTTTTTTGAGGAAGATTAGCCCTGAGCTAACATCTGCCACTAATCTTCCTCTTTTTGCTGAGGAAGACTGGCCCTGAGCTAAGATCTGTGTCCATCTTTCTCTATTTTACATGTGGGACGCCTGCCACAGTATGGCTTGATAAGCAATGTATAGGTCTGCACCTGGGATCCGAACCAGTGAACCCCAGGCAGCTGAAGCACGGTGCATGAACTTAACTGCTATGCCACGTGGCCAGCCCTAGTGAAACATCTCATTTTTGCAGGTTAAAAAAAATTAGAATCTGCGTCAGTAAGATTTAAACTTACCTTTTATAGTATATTTAGATTAACCACTTAAACTTGAAAACAATCAAGGCCAACCGCTCTTTCAAAACAAGAAGAATATTTATTAACTTTGAATGTTTTCATTTAAAGAGAATACAATTAGTGAATTCTTGAGGAGTCACATGAAGGTCTCTCCAGACTGTCATTGCAAAAGAAATATTTGTAGAAATTTATAAATAATTGAAAGTACTAGGAGTGAGAACATACTTCCCTTCATAAATCCAATGGCAGCTGTTATAATCTACAAGTCAATATTTTCCTTAAAACAGAAAAAAAGAACTTATTATTTCTTGTAACTTGCTCTTCCTTCATCAAATCCAGAACAAAAAGGAGGACAGGCCATGACTGTGTTCTCAACAGTTTTATCTGATTGCTCAGGAACCAAGGTACTGCAAGATGCTGAAAATCACATCCTTAAAATGAAGGAGGTGACTGCCCGCTTGCTAAACCCTACCTGACTCACCTTGGCAGCATCAGGTGAAACTGCACGTTCACCAGATTTTCCCAGTGATGAAAATGTCAGGAAACCCAAAGTTATGGCTCCCCCAGCAACCACAACTTGGCCATCTTGCACACAATTATTAAGGAAGAAAAGTTAGAAACTGACAAACGACAGTTACACCGAGTTCGTGTCCACACAAACAGAGCAAAATTCAACAATGAGGCAACCAGCCGTGTGAGTCAGACAAATCACCCCCTACCTAAGATATTCATAAGAACAAAAGCATTTTTGTTTAAACTATATTATCGGATGATTAGCTCAATATTCCACCTTGTAAGTGGAGATATAAAGGTAAAAAATAACTACTAGAATCTGAATAACTACTAGAATTTGAATTTAGAAATATAACATTTTAGATTAAATTGGTGTTTTTTTTAATATATTATAAAGATATAGCTAACCAAAATAGACCACTTGACCAAGGAAATTGACGTCAATTTATATTTACTCTCACAAATATATTCCTGAAAGGATGTCCAGTGAATCTTGAGTTAATTTTACTTTTTCTATCAAGAGAAGTCCATTTTAAAAACTGATTCTAGGTGTAGCTACGGTGACATCAGGTCAACATGGGAAGAAACATTTCAATGTTCCCTTTATTTATGTAGATCTAAGTCAAGAAAGGAATAAGGAATGGTGGAGTCTGGGGAGAGGAGGAAATTATGTATTCCTCCTAAAGGCATTAGAATTCCATCACTTCTTTCCCCCCCAAAATAGCCAGTCAAACAAATAAGTCAACAAGACAAACATAAACCAAAGGGTAGTGTTGCTAAGGGGCTGCCACAGAGGTGTGCAGCAAAATGAGCCAGCCCTCAGGTCTTCACCCCTGCAATCTGAGAGACGGCTAGACCACCAGCAGGGGTGGTGAACCCTGGCTGCCGGCAGTCAAGGTGGGTAACAACAGCCCCTGACCAAACAAGATCAGTTGTTTTCAACAGAAAACCTGGCGCAGCACATAGCGCCCACCAGAGGACTAATTTCCAGTTTTTTCTCAGATTTGTGTGAGAACTCCCCTTGGGCTAACGTGGCCTCCAGCTTTTTTTGGACTTACAAAGGGAGAGGGCTAGAAAAAACATTCTCACAATATGAAGACTCACGCCGTTTGTTTGAATATTAAAAAGAAATGCATATTGCTTTTTATCACAAGCTGGTTATGTGGGTTGTAGCAGTATTTGAACAACAACAAAAAACTTTGCTAGTCCTAGCAGAAAAAAAAAGTCCCTTGACATTTAGCATTATGAAGCTAGTCAAAATATCACCTCAGCACATTTTGTTAGATGTACACGTCCCTTCTAGAAGCAGCTGTCATCAGTGTGTTTATGTCAACTTATGCTTCAATTTAATTTGTAGGGGTTTAATTTGATTTCCTTCCTTAAATCTTAGATTTGGACTTCTCATTCAAAGTCCTTAGAGGCCTCACTAAAAATTCAATAATAAATTTTCGGACTTGGTCTTAATTCTTTAATGAGTTTTTATTTCTTCTGTGAAGAAAGAAAATTAACTTTCTGTTTTTCTGCCAAACAGCTCATGGCTGAAAATCAGATTCAGTCATGTTAAATAAAGTTCTATTTATTTTAGAAATTGTTATATTTAAGGCACTTAGAGTACACAAATCATAGACAACTACTTTTCCATATGATTTTCCTAGGCAATGTTGGTGACTCTGTAGTTAACTGTGATGATAGCAATTAACATGTTTACAATTGTGAGTATGTGTGTGTTTCCTCCACTAGACTGTGAGTTCTTTGGGGGTTAGGGCTATGCTGTAGTCATCTTTTGCTTTTTATTACAGTGCCTCTCTGCATATAGGAAGCAAAAAGAAATTGCTAAATAAAGGAAGTTCTTCAACTGAAATGATAACTATATAGCGATGCCGGAGTAAGTAAATAATGAATAGAAAAATGGTGGCGGATAGTCTAATGACCTTCATAATTTAGGTTGAACAAAAAGATATGCTGAGCTAAATACATTAAAGGGGAAGCTGATTCAGACCAGGGAGAGAGTGGGCAGAGAAGCCCACTAGGAAAATTCTTGGCCAAGACCCGGAGGATGATCTAGCCAGACAAAGGAAAATGATGGCAATGGGGAGACGCTGAGGGAGCGACTGTTGCACGTTAGAGGTACTGAAAGTAATGCTGACGTGGCTGGAACACAGAGGCCCAGTGAGGAAGAGGTGGGAAACAAGGCCAGAGTTTAAACAGCATTCAGAGAACAGCTAGTCAGTGGCGACTCTAGAAAAACAATCAACCTGATAGAAAATTTATTGAAAAATAGGTCTGGAAAGTTTCATAAAATAATATATGATTTTTTGAAATGCAATTACATTGCTTGGACTCATGAGGTTTAAAAGTCATTTGAATTCCATCCAATCGCCTCATTTTATAGACCATAAAAGTGAAGCCCAGAGAAGTCAAGTGACTTGCTGAAGGTCACAAAGCTAGTTCTCTAGCACAAGATGAAACAGGACCCAGGTCTCCTAACTCTCCCACGAAGTCCTTTTTCTGACATTGCCTATTTGTCCATTTCTTGATTTCTTTGAACTCTAGATTGATTTCTTTCAAGTCCCAAGTCTGCTAACTAAATAAATTTTGCGGACGGAATCAACGACTTCTAACAATGATTGCCCAGAAGCAGAAAGCATTTTCAAGCGCCAGTCATCCCTCCAGTTTTGCGTGTGTTCAATATTTCCAAATTCCTCTATGAAGTTTTCATGTCTGGCTAGAGCTGTGACAGAGGTAATAGGTTAAGGCTCAAACATCTACAAATTCGACTTCAAAAGGCTTATTTTAAGCATGCAGTTAAGATGGAAAATATTAAACAAGCTGACTGTTGCGGTTGGGTGATTAATGCCTCAGATAATAACGGAACATGTTTTATTGCATAACTGATAACATGGTCACACAATGAAGACACTAAGATACTTTGAACTATTCCACATGCCTCAAACTAAATGCCAGCATTTGTTTTTATAGTTTTAGTAATCTCACCTGCTAAGACCCTTATCTTCATAAAACCACTGAGTTCCTGAATAAATATTGTGCCACAGATTTAAATCTTCTGGGGGATTTGATGCAAGTGGTTGCTGGATTTTACGTCTCAGAAGCTCATATCTAAAGCAAAAGACAAGCAGAAACATCAGGATTATCTCAACTAATGATATTACCAAAATTCAGGTTGTTTCATGGTACCAGTGTGTGGTGTGGCTGTGTAAACATAAAGAAAATATCTTAATTTACAATCGCAAAGCTGTTTCCAGATAATCATTTTTTTCTGGTTCAAGTGTTATGTATTCAACTATTTTGAAACAATTAGTTACATTCACAGTTTGCTGTTATCAGTAAGAATGATAATGTTTTAGTTTTCTTCTATGTCAGATTTGCTAAAACTTTATTGCAAGTTACACACAAAGTTGAAATACAAATAGCTTAAAAGTTAATGATTTCCTAAGATTTCTACCATCAATACTCTATAAACAATGATAACATTATCAACTCCATAGTCTTGGCGAAGTGTCAAATTGTTATAAAGCCGGTTCAGAATCAAAATTCTTTTCATACATCTTATCTATGTCCCTCACCACACGCTTTGCAAATTTCTAGATTAATAACGTGCCAAAGAATTATTGTGTTAGCTTTGGAATTTTGAGGCATATCTGTGCAAATTATCATTTAGAACATGCATCAAGTTTGCTTAACACATATAAAAATAGACTTTGAAAATCAAGAGAAGGATTACATAGAGAATTGTTAGAGAATAGTGATTGTTGTTTCAAGAGCTCTTAGTTCCTGACAATATTGTCGTATTTCCACTTTGATGAACTTTTATCGTTCCATATAAATCAAGATACACAATATGAAAGTGTATGAAAGTTACGAATGGGAGATACCCAAGAAGGAATTAGTCCTATATTCGTACATGAGTAGAAGTTTCCTTTCTTCCTTCCCGGAGAGATAAGACAACCATAGCAAAATCCTAAAACACAGTCACTCTCTCTTACCTCAAATTGGGTCCATTTGGCCTGGATGGTGGCTGCCAAGAAATCCCAACATACGATTCACTTAGTGGAATCACCGACAACGGGCTAACACCCTGCGGTAGGGTGGGGTGAGTGGTAACATGGGTAGGTAAACTCTCTGTGCATCCTCCGAGATACCCATTACCCCCTGAGCAAGCCACAATGGTGACAGAATAATTAGTGAAAGGAATCAGGCCAGTAACCACTTGACTGAACACCGAGGAAGTAACATTGATTATCGTGATGTGAGGGTCAGGCATGCGGATCTCATAGCGAAGCACTTCTCCATTCTGGATGAGTGGGGGGTTCCAAGTGACCTGAAATAACAGATAAACTTAGAATCAGGCTGACAACACAGGAACAGAGCAACTGCAGTTCATCAGGCCTAGAATTTTGCTCTGTCTCGTTTTCAGTTAAATCACTTTCTAAATGCCTACTTTCGCCTTCGCCCTTTGCACTAGACAGTAATGAAGGGTTTGGGATCAATTAGCAGGACACCAGGAACTAGATGAAATTGCTGTTTCCTGGACTTGGCTTTTAGTCTCGTTACTTTCTAGGACTGTCAGACTAATACACACCTTGGTGATTCATCCCCACCGTGGGGGTCCTGAAGGACACAGAGCACACACACGGAGAAAATTCACACGTCCCCATGCATCAATGGGGCAGTGGCAGGATTTGATAGCTTTCTTGTTTATAACTCAATTAAATGAAACACCAGAACTCCTTGCTTTGCATTGTTAGCCTGTACTCTGAACATGTCACTACTCTTTTGTTTTTTGGATGGTTGGGGGTGGGGAATAATTATTTGCTTTTTCCGAGGATGCATAATTGAGTTCCTGAGTCTCACTTGTGCATAATGTAGAAAATAAAGCAATAACAAGACCTCTTCTTCTCAAAGATAAGAGATACATAGGAAGCTTTTAAAAAGGCAGCCAAAGGAGGATCCTGTTTAACTAACTCCTGCACTTGAACATCAGAAAAAGGAAGAACATTTTGTAATGGAATATCACAGTGTTTAACATTCCTTTTCTGGCTAAATTCTGTAAGGGTGTGGTGGTAACATACTCATGTTCTTTCGGGGAATAAGCACCCTAGAAAATGTGCAGAAGCCATTAAAAATCACTTATTTATATGCTATCATGACTCATCTCTTTTATTGTTGCCTTACAATGTTCCTCAAATTTTATGGTATACATTTCATCTCCCAAATAGACTAGAAGCTTCTTGACAGTGTGGCCTAAATTGATACCCATTTAATGCCATGTACACAGAGACGGAGGTCGGTAAGTAATTGTAGTCATGGCCGATTAGATTATACTTTTCTCTTAGCATATAGTTGTTTTGAAACTTTAAAAGACGGATTTCCACAAAGTGATGTATTAACATCTACGTGTGTGATTCTATAAAAAAAATCAAAGTTAGAAAGGAGTAATAGAAAAATTAGAACAGAGAAGGTGACAAAATGAACTCCCACTACATGTCAGTTGGGTAGTCATTTGATGATTACTGTCCCAATTTATAATTAACAACGGCCCAATATCTATTCAAATTTTACTTTGTTGTTGTTAGTGCTGGGGAGTCGACTCTGGCTCCCAGCAACTCTGTGGACAGCAGAGTGGAATGCTGCCCACTCTTTGTGTGCCATCCTCTCCCCTCTGGTGCTGTGTCAGACAGTGTTCCACTGCTCTTGATAGATTTTCATGGCCAATTTTTTGGAAGTGAGTGGCCAGGTCCATCTTCCTAGTCTGTCTCGTCTGGAAGCTCCACTGAAACCTGTCCACCATGGGTGACCCTGTTGGTATTTGAAATCCCAGTGGCATAACTTTTGGCATCATAGCAACACAATGTGACAACCGACAGATGGGTGGTGTGGTTCCCTGGCCAGGAACGAACCTGGGCCCTGGGGTGAGAGCAACGGACCTTAACCACCAGACCACCAGGGCTGGCTCACTCAAGTGTTCCTACATGGCTTGAAATCATTGCTAATTTTAAAAACTTCCTGGAAAGTTCCACACTGTGCTGGGAGTGAAGAGAAGTTTTAGATGCGTTCCTTTCCTTATGAGCATAGGGGATTTGTCTGGATGTAGAAAAGATCAAAGAAATGTAAAGAAAGCAAAGCTTGTAGAGAGGACACAGGATTCTATTTGTCTGGGTGGTGCAATACTCTCCGTGGGCTCAAAAATGAGTCAAGGTCGGACTCAGGGGGCTTCCTGGTACTGTAACGTCACTGAAAAATGGAAGCGTTATTACAGCTCAATTCAACCTGACTGTTTTGTGGAATACCACTTCCTTGCCCCTCGAAACCAGAACATTCTAAGAGTTCAGGTCAAGGTTTGGCAGTACTTGAAAGAATTAAAACTTAGAAGATAGTCTGTGTGAGCAGTTTAGCTAAGAGTGAATTGATTTGGAACTCGGTATTGAGGCTGAGAAAAGGCGTTCATAGGATAAAACTTGAATAAGATATCTATCAGCAGAGATTAAGAGATTTGACAGGGTGACTCTGGAGACAGTTATCTGAAGATCTGAAAAAAAAATCCCTATTTTCTCTACTATAAAATGTTTACATCCAGAAATTAGCTGTTTTTCTCATTTAAAAAGTTACAGATCGAAAAATACATCTTTTCAACCCTACTGAGTTGGAAGACATGAATCCATTTCTACAGAACATTTTTAGAAGTATTTTTATAACAAGGTGGAGAAGGCCATTGTCATTATAGTCAGCAGGCTAAAAGAAATGGTATCTAATTTGATTGCCCTCTTGGAAATATCCTGGAGCCATTATTAAAAATCAATGAGTCCAAGATTTTTAAGGAGCTGGCTAGCTAAATATTGTATTCTATTCTTTCCTATGCTTATGACCACATTTATCGTAGTGTGGCCAAAATGTATGCAATTAAAACTTTCAGGCTTTTTAATTCCCCCTAATCTTTTTTTTGTGTGTGTGAGGAAGATTGGCCCTGAGCTAAATCTGTTGTCAATCTTCCTCTTTTTGCTTTAGGAAGATTGTTGCTGAGCTAACGTCTGTACCAAACTTCCTCTATTTTATATGGGACACCCCCACAGCATGGCTTGATGAGCAGTGCCAGGTCCACACCTGGGATTCATATCTGCAAACCCCAGGCTGCCAAAGTGGAGCGTGCAAACTTAACCACTATGACACCAGGCTGGCCCCTCCCCTAATCTTTTATATATCCATTGTTCACAGGAAGGATTAAGAAATATTATTGCAGCGCAGAAAACTCAGACCAAAGAGTGTGTTCCTCGCCTGAATAAGCAAGAGATGTGTTCTCTAAAACAATCATTTTACATTGAAATTTTTACATAGAATTATAGTTTATGGTTAGAAATAAAATGTTTATTTCAGAGATGCCTTGCCTATGATGATTATTTCTTATAATTGAGTAGTTCTTAATTGTTTAGATTTCCATTTTTCCGTTTAGTTATTATAAGTTTTCAGAAACTAGGAAAGGTGTGTAGCTGGTTAGGTGGCTAAGGAGCCACTGACTTTAATGAACTCCTTCAGATCCCTGAAGAGTGGCGTGTCCTAAAGAATCAAGACACCTCCAAAGATGCCTATTTTAAGCAAAAATATATGAATGCAGGTTAGTTGGTTGGTTTCAAGCCTGAAAAAAGTCACACACATAAATATTGTAACTTCCTTCCTTTTTTAATTCCATCAAACTATATTTAAGAACTTTACGAATGAGTATTTATGAAGATTGACATAGTGGGTTGAGAATGGGCTAAGAATAAATGTCCCTGATAGTTGATCCAGGCCATTCAACTAAAGCTGTGAGAATCTGAGCAAAACACTTCACGTCTCTGGGTCTTGGTTTCCTTTATGTCTAACGTGAAGAGACCATCCTTGTCCTCATGTCTACATATAAGATTGTATAATCCTAAGACTACCTAATCAATACAAGCTATGAAGGCCTGAGAGTATGGTAATTTGACCCCATATAGCAATTTCTCTTAACAACTGACTCCCTGGAAAGCTTCTCATACAGTATAAAGTGTACGATAAATATTTGTTGAAATAAAATTAAAGTTCTCTTTCAAGATGTCCTTTCCTTTTAAAATTGTTCATATTAACTTTTCATCTCAGATATTAGATTTACATTTTGCAATCAGAGAAAGAGTACAAAGATTTATATAGGAAAAGTTAATTATAGCCCTTGACCTCTACCCTTCCCATCCCTGTCTATTTCCACTCTCTCAAGGTGAAAGGTGATAACTGGGAATGCATTCTTTCATACTTTCTGGTCTGTTCATATAAGCACAGCAACTAGACCCAAACATAACGTAAGATTTCTCACTTTTAGTTTTTTTTACAGAAAAAAAAATTATTTTATACCCATTAAGCTGCAACTTGCTTTCCACACTTAACAATAGATGTACCTTTTTTTTTTTGCTGTTGCGTAATATTCCTTTCATGGCCAAATACAAATTATTCCGTTAGTATCCTACTGACATTACTTTACCGCTAAAAACAATGTTTGAAAGTGTATGCATGCATACCATTGTATTTATTTTGTATTGAATAGATTAGCAAGAATTGCTATGCCAAAAGGTAAATGCATGCTTAATTTTAATCATTATCGACAGACTACTTGACGAAAAGGTTGAAATAATTCACTTTATCACAAAGTGTCCATGATTTGTGTCCTCACAAACTCTTGAAATTACTGTTCCTTTTAGTTTTTGCCAATATTTCTTAATTATTTCTTTAATTAATTTGCATTCCCTTGACTTTTTGTGAGGAATAAATATTTTCAAATATTACTATTTGTGCATCTTCTTATTTAAATTATTCATCCATATTTTATACTTTTCTCCTATCGAATTGTCTTTTTGTCATAACTTATTAGAAGTTCTTCATATCTTATGGGGGAATAGTGTATTTTTCTATAATATGTGTTACAGATGTATTTTTCCAATCTATCTTTTGGAGTTTAACTTTATTGTGAGGGGTCTTTTGTCCTGCAAAAAACGATCAAATTATTTTCTAGCTACATATAGCTATCTTTTCTTTTAAGTCTGCTGAGTTTCTCTTTGGTTTTTTTTGGAAAGAACTCCCTAACATTTAAACTATATAAAATTCTTTATTTCTTCTAAGCTTTTAATTTATTTAACCTTAAAATTTGAATTTACTGGAATTTAGTTATGATATAATATGATAGAAAGATCTATTTTTTTTCTACACGTGGATTATCAGTTAGGCCAGTATCATTTTTAAAACAAATCATCCTTTCCCAATGAATAAAATGTCACTTCTATAATAAGTGCTCACAAATACTCGCATCTGTCTCTGAGCCCTCTAGTCTGTTTCAATGACCATTTGTCTATTTTTATTCTAATATCATACTGTTGTAATTCAGCGGCTTTAGAGTAAGTATAAATGCTAAAGAAGATGTCGCCTTACTATTTTTCTCTTCCACAATTTTCTAGAATATTTCAAGCATTTAGTCATCTTCTTAGAGTTTAAAATAATTTTATCCAGTTTGAAACAAAATGAAAACATTATTGGCATTCTGATTTGAATGATTGTTAGGTGTACATGTTAACTTTGGGAGGACTGACTTGTTATGGAATGACGTCCTTCCATCCCTGAAGACAGCATATTCTCCATTCATTGCAGTGTAAAGAAATCGAGAAAAGCATAAGCTTTTGGAAGCATAAGCAGAAGCTTTTGTGAATCCCAACTGCTGCTCTTAACGTAATCTTAGGCATTTTACTTAATCTCTCAATTCTCAGTTTTCCTGCCTGTTAAATGGGGATAATAATAGCATTTATCCAATTGGGTTGTAGCAAGGATGAAATGAGAGCAATTCCTGGAATGTAATATGAGCTCAATAAATATTTGTCAGTACTTTATTTCCTTCCATAAGATTTTATAATTTTTTTATGGTTTGATTTAAGCAGACATCAAAGACTGGCCCATCTTCAAAAATAGGTGAGAATGATGATTAAGATTCAATTCCTTTTACTTTGTTTTATCATCAAACCTGTAAATGAGCGCCACTGAGAGTACACACCATAGGAAGGCCATGCATGGACACGACCTGGGTAACACCATATTTCCTCGTGGCACACGTGCCAAGGCTGGTGAGCAGAGTGAGGACTCGACTACACGAGGAGCCGAGAACTGTAGGCCTGCTCTCTTTTATTCTGCTTTAACTGTGAGAAGATGAGGCTGTGGATGGGGCCATCAGAATTCAGAGGTTCATGTTATCACCTCAGAAGAGATTTTTTGCTACATCAAAAGTATACGAATTAGTTACTTCTACATTTTATTTTTTATTAGTCCTCAACTGTGCTCAAGACTTCAGTGCAGCCATCTTAGAAACTGACTTTATCCTAATCTGATTTGACACTGATTTTTTTTTAGAAATGGCCGCTGAATCTTACGACTTCTTATTCTGTATCTATTTTTTAAAAAACATGGACTTTCTCATTTAGTCAGTTGATTTAAGAGTTTGTTGACAGATTTCCTGACGTTGAACCATCCTTACATTTTTTGGAATAAAATCAGATTTGTCCTGGTATATCATTCTTTCGATATACTCCTTAATTCAACTTGCTAACATTCTATTTAGAAGTTTTGGATTGATATTCATATATGAAACTAGTCTATAGCTTTATTGAACTATCTTTTTCACGTTTTGGTAGAGCACTTTTTACCAACTTTATATGATAAAATGATTTTTCTTACATGATTAAATACCAAAGAAAAGTGTATGGCTTTCACTTTATCAGATAACACAATCTCTTTGACATTCTATCTTATTTATTTTCCTTATAATCAAGTAAGACGTTAAGCATACGACTTCAATATGCTGCCCTGTGCTCCACTTTTCCCTCTTAATGCTTATGTCTATGGCAAGTCATATCACATCTCTTTAAACTTAGTAATAAGTTACTTTAGATTGTTTTCTAGTTTTTCTACGTATGTATAGGTTCCCTTGCTTTCCCTGTTAGACTGCAACTTCTTACAGTTCTAAACTTCGGAGTTTAGAACTTCTAAACTTCTTGCATGGCATAGTGAAAAGAAGACACGGCACAAAATGGGAGGAAATGGTGAAATCCCAGTGGATTCCCTTTACCAGCCCCCATCCTATCAGCTGGTACTTTTTCATCCACTCAATCTGATTTGTGCTTTCTCCCAAGTCCTTGTCACTTCTGGGCATACTATATATTTACTTGTGTACTTCTGTACTTCTGTCTAAAATTTAAACCCGATTAAGGTAGACGTTTTGTCTTGGTCTCTACTGTATCCTCAGTGCCTAAAAGAGGCACTCATAAAGATGTGCTGATGCTCAATAAATGTTAGTAGAACTGAAGTTATTATTGTTGTTGTTGTTAATATCATTGATGATTTCCTTCATCCCAATACTTGGAACGACTCAATGAGGTAAATATTGAATTTATTTCTTAACCAATGCATTAACGACTACTCTTCTGTTGTTCCTCATACATATTTTATCTATTTGCAATTTGAACTTTTAAATCTTATGTTTTATAAAGAGAAATCATTGCATCGCTGTCACATGCCTCCATTTACCAGATAAGCTGTATCACTAAAGCGTGTACTTTGGCAGTCCTAAGATCTTTCTGAGCATAATGTGAACCAATAATACGGAAGCATAAATTTGTTGTTTTAATATTATTTAAATACGTATCATCCAATACTAGATTCAGTTGAATATTCCTAATGACTGTCTTCATTGATAACTTTTGATTTGCTAGTTATAAATGAAATGAAAATTAAATAAATAAAAGGTGTGAATTTTAAAAATCATCACAGGAGGACAATGTCTGTATATTTCAGGTACTTCTCAGAGACTTAGCTTCCTGACCTGGTGTGTATGTGGGAGATTCAGCTCCCAAACCAAGCTAATCTAAACTTTACTGTCTCAAGCTGACAAGCTATGTATATTGTTTCATTCCTGGATGAGGTTACAAAATCAAAAGAAAGAATAAAAAAAGAGAAAAAGCCAGGCAACTTCTTTTAGATACTTTTTGATCATTGTTTATATATGCCAAATCAAGTAGAACTATGCAGTGAGCCATCATTCTTCTGAAAATATTTGTTCTTTTTCAGATCTGCCTAGTTACTAAATTTTTTTAGAATCCAGAAAAATGTCCATTATATAGCTTTGCCTTTGGGAAGGGACTGTGTTTACATCACATCATATTGATAAGTATTGCTACGGAAGTTTTGCAAAGTTCCCTTAGGATTAAAAACAAAAGT
>NC_091819.1:13770000-13825000 GCF_041296235.1 Equus asinus
TTTTCAGTAATATGAACTCCACAAATGAATAGCCCCTAAATTTGCCAAGGAATTAAAACTCAAAGTGGCAAAAATATGGATGTATAATTATATAGAGCAATATATTATACACTAATTGTTAATGTAGCCTTTTTTTTTTTTGAGGAAGATTAGCCCTGAGCTAATATCTGCCAACCATCCTCCCCTTTTTTCTGAGAAAGACTGGCCCTGAGCTAACATCCATGCCCATCTTCCTCTATTTTTTATATGTGGGATACCTGCCACAGCATGGTTTGATAAGCAGTGCCTAGGTCCGCATGCGGGATCCGAACCGGCAAACCCCGGGCTGCCAAAGTGGAATGTGCCAACTTAACCACTGGCCACTGGGCCAGCCGCTAATGGAGCCTTTTGATATTCACTACTGATATGTTATCAGAAGAGTAGAGTGATGGATTCTATCTTCTCTTTAATCATGCGTTCTTCAGTCAATTTATTATTTATACTCCAACTATTTCCCAAAAGGCTTTTTGATGACTCATAATAAAAGACTGAAGCATAATAGGACCAATAAAATATATACATATTAATTTTGTGATCAAGAGGGTACAATAGTTGTATCCCCCCAAAATATTAAAAATGGGCACTACAGTGAACAAATTGCCACAAAAGTGAACATTCAGCTTCTTGACAACTGATAATACAGGAAAAGGACCATGTAATATAGGCATCATTGTTAACTAAAAGGAACATCTGAAGACTAGAAGGTTCTTGAAATTTGAAAGGGTACTTTTTGATATTCTGCCAGTAGGAGAACCCATGTTGGGGAACTCTTTTTCTCTATTTCTCCTGGGACCAGTTCAGGAGCGTATAGTTGGGAAGAACGCATTGACTTCCAGAACTGGGGCATATCGTACAGCGAGTGGCTATGGATTCTTCCTTGAAAGTTTGGGACAGAAACCAAGTGTGTTGATGTGAGAAATCATGAAGGCAGAAAAAAGTCCTAAAAGCACTAACGGTTCCAAATTTGGAAGAGCAGTGTGCCTTACGTGCTCAAAAGAGATTCAAGAGCTCAAGAGCGAAACTGACACTAGGTGGGTAGAATTTTTCATTAGTCAGTGTATTCTTTCAAAGGATTTCTGTTGGTCACTTTTAGCTTTTGATCTTAGGATATAAAAATAAGAACATAAAAATAATAATAAGTATTTGCCTCTGCTAATTCTGGAAATGCAAGAATTTGAGGGGTGGAATCTATACAAGAGGAAACGGAATCTGTAACAACATACAGACAGAGCCATTTTGCTCTCAAAATCAACAGATTAAATAGTTTACTTTTCATCATGCATCTTCTGTTATGGGTAAAATAGACAGCCACACCACTACTTGAAAGGCTAAACATGTCAGCATTCAGAAGTTAATATTTAAAGCAATTAGAAAACGCTTTTGGAAAGGAGAAAGCAAAATAATTTTGCAGGACCATGGAAACTTGATCATATCTCTTTATTAAATAAAATACAATCTACTGATAGAAATACGCTCCACCTTCATTTAGAAATGTTCTATTTTTCTCTCATTTAGAACACTTTTAAAATGCAGGTTGAGACTTCAAATTCTAACACACTAATAAAAAGATGTTTGTCGTGCAATATTCATTTTAAAATTTTAATACTCTTAAGGGCACAAATGCACTTATTAAATGCTTTGAAAAATTCTGCTTTAGAATGCTCTTGATCAATTAATCAAATTTTATACCACGTTTTTACTTCCTCCCTGTCATAAGGATTCAGAGTGTTTTACTGGCATTACAGGTTGTGAGAATGAAAAAAAGAAAAAGTGTTTTCCTTTTGAATTTCCTTTCTGTATATTCCTCCTCCTCTCATTTGAAGTAGCACATGGTTCGGGGCTAGCAGAGGCCTCTAATTAGAACATTCGTTATCCCAGTCAAGACAGCCAATGGCGAGTCAAAGGGACAGCCAGCAGGCTGCCTCTGACCAAGGCGAAGGATGAGGATGGCTTTGGGGATTCCCTTCTCTTACACTGCCTCTCATCCTCACCCTCCTTGTCTCACACTCAGAGGCTGGGACCACCGGCAGAGCACCCTTCAGGCTGCCCTCCAGGTCTCATGTGTCGGTGGACACCTCCTATGGCAATTGCTTTTTCTGCCTTCTTCTGGACCAAGGGGGAGGAAGCAAACTTGAAATGTGAGGTTAAAGTGAACTGCAAATATCAATTACCCCCTGTTCCCTCTCCTGGGCTTCTCCTTCAAGAAGGCTTTCCTGACACCCCGCGTTGAGAGAAATGCTCCTCCTCTGGGCTTGCTCTCACAGAAGTCTCAGGACTGTATATTTATCTATGGTTTTACTATGTGTCCCTATTTCCAGATGGTGGATGCCTCAAGGAAAGGATAGTGTCTTATTCATCCTTGTAATTTTCATGTCTCTCTCAGTCTCTGGTACACAGCAGGTACCCAGTTAAAATCTGGTTGGTTGAGTTTCATGGATTTGCTTACATAAAACTTTTTTTTTTTTTTTGGTGATGAAGATTCACAATGAGCTCACATCTGTGCCAATCTTCCTCTATTTTTTTGTGTTGGATACCACCACAGCATGGCTTGATGAGTGGTGTGTGGGGCCGCGCCTGGAATCTGAACCTGTGAGCCCCAGACCACTGAAGTGGAGTGCATGAACTTAACCACTATGCCACCAGGCCAGCCCCATGAAACTCTTTGTAATCAGTCTTTCAACTAACAATTTTTGGGCATCTGCTCTATATCAGACCTTCCACCAGGCGCTGGATATAGGAAGATAAATGAGACAGAGCCTGAGGTCCTGAGAGGTTGCAATTCAGGAGGGGATATTGATGGTGCACAGGTAAATACAAACCAAAATTCTAAGGTAGCAATGAGGAGGGAAGGCTTCACAGAGGAGGTGACATTTGAGGAGAGGCTGGATGAATGAGTAGAATTTTGCCAGACAATAAACAGGAAAAAATACGTTCTGTTAGATGTAGGTTTCAATTAACATTTCACTGTCTTTCATCTTACTCCAGAAGAACCTCTCTTCCTGTGTAAACTGCTATGAGAATCTTAAATATGAATGAAGGGAGGAAAATGCTCAAAAATGCTGGAGGAAAAAGTAAAGCAGGACCCACATACCAGGACAATTTCCCTCATTGCTTCATCCTATGTTCACAGTGCAATTGTAAGCGTGAAAAAAATAAGATCTAATATAATGAACAAACACAGCATGTTAATAGTACTTAAAATCTCACTGTGTAGATAAAAAAATTAGTCTCCCTATCTTTTAGCATACTCCAGTCAGAACTCATGAACAATCAGCCTGTTAGCAAAAAAAAGAAACACATGAAAAAATTTTCTAAGTCAATCTACAGAATAAGCTGTTTAAATCCCACAAATTTTATTTAATAATGCTCCTTAGAGCAGTGGCAAAAATTATAAATGCAGGGGTTTTAACTGTTACAAACTGGGTAAAAGGATCACATTTTTAAAGCCTTTTAAAACTATATGACAACTAAATGGTCTACTCTAGAACCAATTTGGGGTTCTTTTCGAGGTAGAGAAGTGATTTTTAGAAAACCTCATTTTCATTAGATTGATCAGATTGGTTGTATATACCTTCTAGGTTTTTTGTTTAAATGATCGAAATAAAGATTTATTTCATATTTCAATCTTGTTACCTGAAAAACCTTGAGAGAAATAGATCATCAGACTTTTATTGGTCTAGAAAACCACAATTTCTTTTGTGCCAGGAAGGATTTGCCCTGAGCTAACATCCGTTGCCAATCTTCCTCTTTTTTTCCCTTCGCCCGAAAGCCCCCTCAATACATGGTTGCACATCATAGTTATAAGTCCTTCTAGTTCTCTGTGTGAGTCATCACCACATCATGGCAACTGACAGACAGGTGGTGTGGTTCCGCACCCGGGAAATGAACTCAGGCTGCCAGGGTAAGAACGTGGAAGTTTAACCACCATCATTGCTGGCTTGAGGATCCACATTTTTAAAGAAAAGTGTGTTAGCTCATATTTTACACAGGGCAAGATTTTAGTGGGCAAAACAGCATGTCTACATTTAAGCTGAAGTTGGAAAAAACTTGCCCTTTCAGCCAACAATAATTTCTACATGGGTATATTGCACAGAAAAGAATTGTAAGCACACAAGAGAGAGGCAACAGTAATATAATCAAGCGTGATGGTTATTTATGGTTAAAAGATATCAAAAATTTCAGTGGTTAGGCAAATGCCTTCATGTTATTAATTACATGCTCCCAAGTCTAATACAATCTTCATGAGTTTTTGCAAGGTGCACACACGCCAGGTGCTTGGACTGCCAACAGCATGTAAAAAAGAAAAAAAATCATGTGTTGTTTGTATTTATCTGGTTGCAAATAGTCAAACACTACACTGACTAAGTTGACTGGGACAAACATCTTTTAATAACACACCTTTAACAGGATTTAAAATATTCATAGGAAATGTGCGTTATTATTATTTGGCATCAGCACACTAGATTTTTAAAAATGCATGGAACTGGATATTGGTGCCACACTGCTGTAAATGGCAAATTATTTGAAAAGAAAGGTCTATTAAAAGTCCTTGCAGCCCTTTTCTCTGTCCATGAGAACCTCTCTTTGAACCCAAGCATTTGTTTCTCTGGCTATCGTTCATTTCCTGCCTATGTTTGTCTTTCTGGGTTCAGCCGCGTTACAGGCTTGTTGAAAAGCACAGTCTTGCTGGATCACACTACAAATACTGTTATTGGTGACCCTTTTCAGCACTGGGGAGTTTTGAGGCATTCGTTGATAAAGAAAGCTGCCTATTGATGGTATGAAATTTAACCGTGAGCAAGAGGTGACTTCTCTGTTTTATCCTGTAAGATGATATGTACAATTTCTACATTGGCAATGGTGCTTTGGTGAACGGGAGGTCCTGGTCTGGATCAAGCATGAAGGGTGATTCTGCCGTGGAGCTGTCAGCTGGGTGGTTTTACAAGCAATGCTTTGAAGCCTTGACAGAAAAACTGCTTCTGCCCAATGCCAATCTCTCAGTCTTTGTCAACTCAATTGTACTTCCTTTCAGACATGGCATCGATTTCCACTGACACCCAAAATATAGAGTACACTGTCATCAGGTCTCAGGGGCAAGCACGGACTGGTAACTTAACCTGGAGGGGCAAATGGCCAGCCTTTGGTTTTTTGCTAACGTGTATGACTTCGCAGTGTGCACATGAAGCAGAGGGAGGAAGAAGTCATCAGTTTCAGGGAAAGGATTAACATAAAAATGGTGGCTGGATTTCTTGAGTTAATATCTGTTACATAATCAAGTGTTACTAATTTTTACTTAAGGAGGATGACAGGTTAACACTATTCACTTCAAATCCAGGCCCTAAAAAATCACAAAAAAGGGCAGAGTCTCTATGCACGAAAATTCTAACCAAAATTCTAACCAAAAAGTCTGTAAGACTTGTTTTCTGGTAAGATGAGGCAGGAGATAAGTTTGTTCAATGAAGGATGCTGAGCTATTCAGCACTTTGGAACATTTTGTACTTTATTTATGTGCTAACATCTTGCCTGTAGATAAGACATTGTGGCCCCTATTCAATGAGGATCACCACTGAGGAGCCCTAAGTGTTGCCGTTTCTCTGTGGGAGTAGAAATTGTGGGTGCCGAAAAAGGAAACAATTTCCCTCCTAACATGGCCTGTATGGAGCCATCACCTCTGCAATGGGTTGAATAATTATTTTCAGTTAATCTCTATTGCTTAGATACAGCATATCTAAGAAGGAGATTAAAAATCTATTTTCAGTTGTTTTTAAAAACACCTTTCTTCAAAAATCTGAGTGTGAGCTCTCCAGTTCATAAATCTGCATACGGCTGGTGACCATGCTGTCAGATTCCCCAGAGTGTATGTAACATCCCCCCTAAAAGGGGTGTCAGTGCCTTGAGTGGTGCATTAATGCTGCTGGGCCTTGGGTGCCGTTTATGGCACTGTGCTGATAATTTACTAAATGGTCCCCTTGAGACCAAAAGGACTGGATGTGCCTTTGCAAAGTACCTAACTTGCTCCCAGGGAGTAATTATGAATTGGGAAAAATGGATGAAGTACTACATATTATTATTCATAATGGGTTTTTTAAAATAAAGTATGCTTTAAGGAAGGTAAATAGTTCTAATTCTGTCTCATTTGATGTCTTATCCTCATTAAAATAATACAATTAAGGGTATGGTAGAAATAAAAGAATCTGTTCAATATACAATTGATATTGGTTCAAATACCATGCCTTTTGATTAACGTCTAGCCTTTTGAAAGTCACTCTGGTCCTCATTGAATATAGAGCCAGAATGGCAATTGGCCAACAGAGCAACATCTTCTAAGAAGCCTCTGATTAAAAGACTTGATAAGATTAACCCTAAAAACCTCATTGTTCAAAGATACAGTGTCCTCATTCACTCTGTATAGCTTGATTTAATTTCTAAGTTTTCTAAAAAAATTATACTGCCATATATATGCTTTTATAGAGGCAATTTGTATAAAATTAAATATTATAGCCATGTATTTATTTCCTACATACAACCTAGAAAGAATATATATATGTAAACATAACTCTTCCATGAAAAACTAGAAAATTCTCTTTATTGGTTGAATAAGGCAATCCCAATCTACTCTCTGTAATACACACAGAATCATTGCTTTCAGATTATACTTCTCTATTCTAGAGGCTGTCTTTCAGGTGCAAATAAAAGTGCAGTGGACTGTCTTTCCAGGAAAAGGTATAATGATGCTCTAAGAAACCTCAGGAAGTAATGCTCATATTTCATGTCCTTCTGCTGTCAGAATTCCCCCAAAGTAGAGAACACTGTAGCATTCGGTCATGGCGTAGAAGACGATAACCTTTCTCTTGCAAGACACCTAGTGGCACCCTGAATGGAATGGGGCCATATCATAATTCATCACGAATTACTTCTCCCTGTCTGTAGGCCTAACCCTCCAACACTCCAAGCCCACATTTTTCTTCTTTCCAGAAAGTCTGACCACCCTTGCCCTGGAAAAGATTATTGTCACTAAACACCAAGTAAACAGGGGAGGCTTATTTCTTTGTTCTGGAAAAACTGAAGACATTTAAGACTCCCTAATGGAGAGGACATTTGGCTGTGTATTGTTCAGACCACTTACTGTCCTCTGTGGTTGTGAATAGAATCCAAGAACTATGTGCACTGCCAAATCCATTGGAGGCAACCACCCGAAACTCATACTCTGTGTAAGGTTGGAGATCTCTCACTTCATAGCTTAACGATGCAGAAGGATTGGAAAATAACCTATACGGGAAACAAATGTTAATTAGGAAGATTTAGTCATTCAAAGAAATAAAAAATAAGTAAAATCTTATTTCAAAGAATTTTCAGAGAATGTCAACACACATTTAAGTACTGCAATTTTCTGTCTTTACATGATATCTTATTTAGAATAAGCAGCCATTTGGCTGTTTGTAATGTTGCATTTCTATGAGACGTAAATTCTAGTAGTATTGAGTAAATTCAAGTCTAGTACTGAGACTCATTGCCATGTCAAATTTGTAGAATAAGTATTATAATTTTGTAGCCAGAGTTCAGAGCATTTTTTTTAGGTTCAGGTGTATGCTTGCTTTATGCAAGTCACGTACTTACAAAAAGTTGAAGGTGAAGAAATCTTAGTTTAAATGCTATGTAAACAAAAAATAGATATTTTTGCAAAGCAAATAATTATCTCCTAAGGTACTGCTTGCTTTTTGTTTGCATGAACTTTTAAAAGGTGGCCTTTATTTGTTGCCAATGAAAACTGACCTATTGTTCAAAAGTTAAGATAAAGTAAATTATGTTTACATTGTATAACCCAAGTGACAGTTAAGAGGATGGACAAAGTAGAATGCTCACTCTAGAAATCCACGGGTGGAGCGGCCAGGCCTCATCTGGAGTTGGTATCTGGGAGAGCCGGGAGCATTGTTACGAGCTGGTGTAGACCAGACAACCTGAAGACTGGTTGGAGTGGCAGATGAAAGCCTGGGAGGCAGCACACCATCTGGAGCTGTCGAAAAACACAGATGAATTAGAGCAGAGAAAACTGTGGAGAACATATGCTGGATGGAATCGAAATGCTCCATATACTGGAAAAACTGTTCCTCAGGATCAACAACAATGTTAAACATGGTCCATTTAATTTAACATTTTCATTCCTGAACTACTATACTTCCTTATTGTTCATTTCAATACAATTACATTAGTGTTTCAGTCTTCAAAGCGGTCCCCACGCAGCAAGACAAATGAAGACGCAGCACATTCCCACCTGTACTTCTGGTTATCTAATTGAAAATACGCAGGGAATTTAGCTAAGCAAATATTAAAGTACCTTTTTAATTTAACTCTTTCTCAACAAGCAAGTGATGCGAAAGTGAAAGAGTCCAGATCTTTTATTTCTGCCATCTGTATCACCCATTGCCATCTTAATCACACCACTACTCCTGAACACGACTGGCTTTTTTTTTTTGAGGAATGTTTATGAAAATGTATTTTTCTACAATGATAAATATATGTGATTGGCTGAAAATAGCACATTCCAGTCTTAATTCTCCCCTGCGACAATGCAAAAATGAAACTTCTTTCCTTGTGTTTTTAATACCCAGTGGCCCCCTTCTTACAGTGACACTGGCCTTATTCAAATATGTTACAAATTGGGCATATATGTTGCTTTTTCTAGTCTAGTTGAATCGCTGGCAAATTTTTCCTGAGTTCAGCATACCTGCTTGATAAATCTATGATAGAAATCTATTTGAATAGTTCTAGAAGGCCTAACAGGAATGAGTGAAACTAAAGCCTATTCTACTAAAAAAATTGACATAATGACTCTGATAAGTTAACTTTTCCAACAGGTATAATCTGAATGAACGTATCATATCAGAGTTTGTTTCAAAGCTAGTCAGAAACTCAAAAAACAAATTAAGCAAAGCTCTGTGGCTTTAGGAAAATCACCTAATGAGTCTGAGCTTATGTTTCTTATCTTTAAAATAGGGATATTTTTTCTTTGCAGGATTGTTGTGAATGTCAGAGACAATGCAAAGAAAGCACTTTATTTTAGGTGCTACTAATTATTAATTTTTAGTTATTATTATTATTATATTGGACTGATCTGAATTTCCCTTAGCATAATTTAGTGCTACTAGAATGTAATTTGGGGGAACATTCTGATTATTGCAATATAAGTTCCTAATGATCAAGGATTACTAAAGGTCATTGCTGAAGAAGGAGAAGGGGTCAAAATCATGGAAACAAATATCAGGGTTCATTTTCAACTTTCTTTTATACATAGCCTTCAGTAGTGTGTGAGTTTTATGTACTCTCCAATTCAGGAGCATCTGCCTATGAACTATGAGGCTTACGGACGACCAGTCTTGAGAATGGAAGAATTAGATTACATGTTTCATCAATCAGTTGTGAGGGTTTTGAGTGCATCAATAATTCATTAATTTATTCCATAAACATCTATCGAGCCTCTACTCTGTGCAAAGTCGTGTTCTATGTGTGGAGGGATAACAGCACTGGGCAAAGCAGACATGACGCCTGACTCTATGGAACTTACATGTGAATGGAGGGAGCAAGTTATGAACAAACGGATACATAAGATCATAATAGATAAGTGCTCAGGAGAAAAATAAAGCAGAGTAAGCAAAGAGAAAGTGAAAAAGAGTGTGCGATTTGAGCTATTCTCTAACAATTCAGATTCAATAGGAAAGCCATAGTAAGAAAACATCATCAGGTGACCTTTGAGCAGAGACCTCAATGACATATGAGAGGTGGTCATGAGAATCTCTGCAGGAAGGGCAGTCCAGGTAGAGAGTGTGGTGGCACAGAGGCAGTGAGAAGGGAAAGCTCTGGTTGTGTTTAAGGAACAATAGAAAGGCCAATGTAGCCGAAACAGACTAAGGAGAGAGAACAGAAAAGAGGTTGGAGGATAGGCAGGGGCTAGATCTCTCTAGATCCTTTCTAGGTCTCGGTCTTGAAAGTCACTGTTGGGGCTTTGGGTTCCATCCTAAATGAGGTTGGGAGCCATTGCAGGGTTTTAATAAGGGAAATGGCATGATTCTAAACTGATAAAGGCCCTCTGTGCTAATGGAGGAGGAAAGGCAAATAGAAAAAGGGAAATCACCTATTGTAGTAATCCAGGCAAAAGTTGATGGGAAATTGGATTCGGGTGACAGCAATAGATGGTGGCAGTGTATTTTGCTGTTTGGTTGAGTGAGTTAAAGATGATGCCAATGCTTTTGGCCTAAATACCCAGGTGAAGAGTGGTGCGATTACTGAGATCAGGAACACTGAGGGGAGAAATTGGTTATGGAGGGGATCAAGAGTTCTGTTTTGTCCATGTTACGTTTAAGAGGTGTATCACACATCTTTAGTGGAGACATCAAGGACGAGTTGCAGCTATGAAATCTGGAGAGGAGTTGTGGATCAATATAAATGGGGTATTTAACGGCTGAGACTTGATGAAATAAGCTAGGGACATCAAAATTTTGAAGTCAGGAGGAGGCCTCTACAACAAAGCAGACTTAAAGGAGTGGTCAGTGAGGTAGGAGAAAAACTAAGAGAAGGTGCAGCCTGGAAGCAAAGTACAGAAAGCATATTAAAAAGGAAGGATTGAGCAACTCTGTCAAGTGTGCTGAGAGTTTAAGGAAGAATAAGACTGAGTTACACTGTATATTTGGTCAAATGGAGGCGTCTGGTGACCTTGCCTAGAATAGAGGCAGGGGCTGGTCCGGTGGCATAGGTTGCACACTCCGCTTTGATGGCCCAGGTTCATGGGTTTGGATCCTGACACACACCTAGCACCACTCATCAAGCCATGCTGTGGAGGCATCCCACATACAAAATAGAGGAAGACTGGCACAGATGTTAGCTCAGCAACAGTCTTCCTCAAGCAAAAAGAGGAAGATTGGCAACAGATGTTAGCTCAGAGCCAATCTTCCTCACCCAAACAAACAAACGGAGAATAGATGCAGTGCAGTGGTGGGCATGGCAGTCTGATTCGAGAAGGTTAAGGAAAGAATGAGAGAGAAGAGAATGAGAGGATACAGTGAGCACAGACAACTCTTTGGAGAGATTTTGCCCTAAAGGGGAGTAGAAAATGGGGCAGCATTTAGAGAACCTTATGGTATCAAAGGAAAGTTTTCTAAAAACTGGGAGATGTTACAACATATGTGTGCTTACTGGAATGATCCAGAAGAGACTGGGGGAAACGGTAACGTAGGATAAGAATAATTGCCAGAGCAAATTCCTTGTGTGGGAGAGAGAGAGGCAAGGCAGTGCACATGTGACTGGAATTGAAAGCCAGTGCACACTGTCGAACACAGTAGAGGCAGTCCATGCATGGTGCAGAAGTGAGGGCAGATGCTGAGGCTGCAGATGCAGACAGGTGGGAAGATTTGGTGATGAGAAAATAGCAAATATCTCTTCTGATGCTGCCCATTTCTCAGTGTGAGAAAGAACTGGATGGGTGAAGAGAGATGAAGTGGTATGAAACAGTTCTCTCAGTTGGTGGAAATGTGACATGACTGGGAAATGCAATCAGATTGCCATCCAGGGCCAGCTATCCAATAACTTTACTCTAAATCTTTGGTTTGAAGGACAATCATTATTAAAGACTTTTTTTTTTTCCTGTGGAAGATTCACCCTGAGGTAACATCTGTTGCCAATCTTCCTCCTTTTTTTGGTATGTGAGCCACCAGCACAGCACAGCCACTGACAGACGAGTGGTGTGGGTTTGCACCCAGGAACCGAGCCTGGGTCGTCAAAACAGAGCGCGCTGAACTTAACCACTAGGCCGCTGGGGCTGGCCCACTAAAGACTTTTTAATACATATTTTATCTGTGCACACAAACAGTTTTAACAATGGTGATTTCTTACTTGATGTATCTCCTTTAATTGACTTATAACAAATGCACGAAAGAGCATGGGCCAAAAGTGAGGACAAATTGTGTATAACATATAACATATGAAGCCACGCCCTTCATTTGATTTTTTTTGTTTACTTTTTCTGCGACAAGGAATATAATGTCACTTACAATCCAAATTTTGAATAAAAATCAGCTCTAAGTCATCAACATGAAAAAATTAGAGTTTTAAATAGATACATGAAAATCCCTTCAAGTGTTAAAAACTGCATTATGGTGCTATTAAGAAAGAACTTTTGGAGAGGGGCCAAAAGTAGCTCCATAATAATAATAAAGTATCTTGCATTCTCTTTTGAATGATGACAAAAAATGTACTCCATTAAATTGGTCGCACTCTGATTCTATAAAGTTGCAAAATATTTCCAAACAGAGTGGTCATCTTAAATTATTCACCTGTAACTATTTATTCTGTATGCTTTCAGGAGCACTGAATTCTGGAAAGAAACCTTTCTGTCTCAGCTGGTTAACCCCTTTTATCTTAGACCTATTCCTTAGAGGGTCCTTAGCACCAAAGCAATAACTGGGAGCCGGCCATAATTCCACCCCTGGTTTCTTAACAGAAAAGCCATGTATCTATCAGTTTGATGTATTGTCTCCAAGATGCTATGTTGCTCAAAAAGCTTCTCTCAAGTTTAATATGACCCTCACGGGGCCAGCACTCCACAGACAACCTCCTGAATCAACGTATCTTGTCCAGTAAATACGAATTCTACACAGCAACTGGATAAAACAGCGACCCCAATCCATAAATTCAAAGGAAAGGCATTTTTAATAAAATTTCAAATTTAACCCTTTTGGGAAGGCAAAATGAATACAAACCACAAAGCAATAAATTAGATCATAGGTTGGACTAGTCTAGATGGTATAATCTTTTGAATGCATTATTTTATTAAACTTTTAAATGATGTATACTTGTGGTTTCTTTCCTATCTTTAAAAAAAACCAAAAAAACAAACAGAATGTCCGAAATCTACATACAGATTGATAGAACTCTGGGGGGAGCTCTAAAAAGCAAAAACAGAGGCTTTTTTCCATGTGGCCAGTGACTGCCAAGGCTGTAGCGGCCAGAAGAGGAGATTTGTGGGGCAAAAATGAATTCAATATGCTTCTCATATGTACCGGTTTCTCAAGACAGCCGACCCACTGGTTGCTAATACAGTGTGTTTTTTGTGTGTATGTGTGTGCATTTTCCAATTCTGGAATAAAATATTGCATTAAGATACCAGAGAAGTCTGTAATATTTTGTATTAAATCCAGATCTGTAAAAAGATACCGAATGCCACTTTGCAAGTTTCTTTGCTGGGGGTGGGGAAAGGGCAGGATACATAGAAAGGGTGATTAGACCATCTACCTTATATTTAATAGATAAGATATGACTCAGATAACTAACATAGAATGTGTGAGCAGCCTAAAAGAGGGGTAAGTGCCTTAGGGGTTTTGGAAGTTAGAAACTTACATCCAAGTACGCACTGGACCTTGACTGTCAGAGGAGTGGTTTTGAAGATGCTCTGCCGTGCAGGCGATGTCACAAGGTTCATGGGCGGGTAATCATGTCCTCAGCCTAATTCCCGTGCCTAGGACTCCCATCAACTCTCCCTGTGCTCATTCCAAACAGATACGATGCTTTCTGCGGCTTCACTTGGAATCTGACTGCAGCCCAGCCAAAACTACTCTCTCCCTTCATAGCTTAGATGTGGGCACCTTCATTTAGTTTTCTGTGTTAACACAATGCTGCAGAAACCATGGCCTTTCATCTATATGCCTCCTGGCTGCATCGTCGAACAGCCTGGCACATATTCAAAATCTTTGGATCACACATTTTCCTCTCATTTTGTCAAATAGCTACAGACGAGCAAGGATTTTAAATTCTAGTTTCCAGAATGGAAAACTAAAGTTCAGACACATATATTGAGTCGTTGAGTCATAAACAAATTGGAAACAGAAGGCAAGACTCAATTTCCAGTCACTAAACCATATGTCATTAAAAAAGATATTAATTATGAGGAATATGCAGATGTGCTAACAAATGGACGGTCAACCTTGAGCACAAGGATGTGCAAATAGAGCATCATTAAATAGCGATAAGTAGGTTAAAATAGATTTAATGTTTGCAAAACAGCCTCTCATAAGAGCTAACTTTCTGAACATACTATGTGCGAGTTTCTTTAAAGCAATTATTTCTAATCCTGAGAATTACACTACAAAATTGTAGTGTTATCTCTTTGCAGCACGGATAAAGACTCCGAGGGTCAGAGAGCTTCCATATTCTATCTCAAATCACAAGACTGGTTACTGGCAGAATGAGGATTTAAACTGAGGCTGTTTAAATTCTAGGCCAGTGTTCTTAATTTTACACCAGAAAACAGCTTGTTAAGGTAGGTGATTTATCATGGAGAATAAATATTAAATATATTAAATAAATATAAAAGTAAACCATTTACAATATTAAGTAGATCAGTTTGAGTACAGGTCGGGTTTATTTTCTGTCCAAGTCATATTCTTAAAGAATGCTTTCCTGGTCTTATTTCTTTATTACAGCAGCGTCTCTGTGTCCTTTTCATCCACAAGAAACCTCACATGGAACTACTAGCATGTTTGTTAGTTCTCAGGAATTAGTCAAAGTCCACAAAAATTCAATGAAATGCAAAATGGAGAGGTCTTCATGTTGGTCAGAGAAATATATTTTTCAAAATTAAGTGCTATCTATCGCTATGTCACAGAATCGATCTTTCATGGTTGAATGTTAAACATTTTAAATTAGGGGCATGGACAGTATTTTGTCCAACAAAAACCATTTTCAATTTTTGATAAGCTTTTTATTACATCAGATAGTCCTGATGTAATTTCACGCATTTGTCACTCTCTTATTTAGGTCCAGTTAGTACTTTTTACTTTTTTTAACTTATTACCAATTTCTCGAGATGTTTTTATTGAGAGTTTATTTTAATTAAGTCATAGACTAGGCAGGTCTGTATCTCGGTTAGGAGCTAACCCACGGGGCTTTATATCCTGATTTTGCTACTTAGTTACTGAATAAGTACCTTAACCTTTCTGTGCCTCAGTTTCCTCATCAATAAAATAAGAATGAAAACACTACACACTTCATAGAGTTGGATTGTGAGGATTAAATGAGTTAATATATAAAATGGTTATACAATGTAATATATACATAATATAAAAAGCGCACATCATAAGCTCTGTATAAATGTAGGCTACTGTTATAATCTTGAACTTTGCCCCAGCATCTGTCACATGGACCAGCAGCTCTAAGAGGATACAGAGGCAGAACCTGATGTTCGGGGAACTGAAAGGTCATCAAAGATGGGTGCACTCTAACGGAGGGTCTTGTAGGCCAGGTAAGGAGGATGAAATCTGTACTGAGAAGATAGGAAATCAGTGATTTCCATGAATGTTTTAATCAAAGAAATGACATTATCCAGTTTAATTTATAAGAATTTGGGTGGGGAGAGAGGATGATAGTGGTTACTGTACTGTCTGGTGAATGGACTGGATTAGACTCTGAAAGGAGTGAATGGATTTATCGTGTTATTTACATATTTTAATTAGACTTTTTTTCCATAAAAGTTGAGTGCAGAATGTGACAAACAGTCTAATTACTTAGGATTTCTAGCCATTCGGTTTCTTTAGCCTCACTTCTTGTAGATCATTCTTACACAGCTCAGTAAAGAATAAACATTCATGTCATTAGAGTCCCAGAAAGAGAGGAAAAAAACATTCATAGATATACTTTATAATTATTAACCTGCCTAATTCCCCAAGTAATTTTAAAACAAGACTAAATAATGAAGTAAAAGGATCAGAAAATTGTACCACAAAACCTAGGCTAAGTTAAATTATTACTATGGAGCACCAGACTTATTTCTGACACTCATGAGAGGCAAGGCAAAACCAAAAAATGAAACACGATGAGTTAGCAATAAACAGACAATTTTTAAAGAACTTTTTAGAGAACTTTTAAATCTTTTTTCTATTTTAAATTTTTTTTTCTTTTATGTTCTTCTTTTTTCCCCGGAAGTTTTCATTTTTGAGAATGTATATTTAAGACAGTGGGTGTGAAATGGACTCTCACTATTTAATAAAGTAATTTGCAGTTTTACAAAATAAAAGAATGACAGTAAATCAGTTAATTATTCTGAATTCTAAAAATAGCTACTTGCATTACCTCACCAAATAAATAAGATACAACTTTATACCTGAAACTAACAGTCAAACTTATAGTTGTCTTACCTCATTGTTTACAACCTATACAAATCTATTGTCCTAGTTTATTAGCAACCCTCTCCCTCCTAGGAAAATAAAATCCAGAATAAGCAGTAAATGCAATTATAAAAGACAATAAAATGGGGCCACAGCCTTCAGTTTCATGAGGGAATGCACTACATCTATTCCAGAAATCTTTCTAGCCCAGGACCCAGGATACGCATGGCAACTAGAAAAAATTGAGTAAATACTTTTGGATGAATGGAAGTTGAACAAAGCTCAAAGTTGTGGTAAAGAGTTTGACTTTATTATCTTAGGTGTTAACAAATTGACTACTTTAATGACTTTAGCCAACTGCCTCATGAGAAATGCTAATGTTTTCATATTTATTAGTAAGGATAAACATATGAAAATACCAGCATTAAAACTGAGTATTTATTATATGCCAGGCATTGAAGTAAACGCGTTACATGTATCATCACATTTAATTCTCATAATAGTCCTAGGTATAAAGTGAGGTGGGTCAAGAAAATTGAGGGTTAGATAATGTCTTGGTACATTTGGGATGCTATAACAAAATATCATAAACTGGGCAGCTTATAAACAACAGAAATTTATTGCTCACAGTTCTGGAGTCTGGGAAGTCCAAGATCAAGGAGCGAGCAGATTTGGTATCTGGTGAGAACCCCCTTTCTGGCTCATGGATGACACTTTCTCACTCAGTCCTCACATGGTAGAAGGGGTCATGGGAGGCTCTTGGGCCTTGTTTATAAGAGCACTGATCCCATCCATGAGGGCTCCACCCTCATGACCTAATCACTTCCCAAAGGCTCCACCTCCTAATACCATCATATTAGGCACCAGGTTTCAATATATGAGTTTGGGGGGGACACAAACATTCAGACCACAGTGGATAAGATAAGCGCTTTGCACAAGACCACACAGCTAACAAGTCATTGAGTTGCTATATGAATCCAGCGACCAGTCTCCAAAACCCAAACTCCTAACAGTTATTTTAAGCAATGCCTCTTACAATGACCTGGCCAAGCTAGAGTCTTGCCCCTCTTCACGTGCACAAAGGCTAGGCTCCTTTCCCTGCCTTTCCTCCATCTGCCTCAAAGGAGACTAAAGAACCAACTCAGAGTCTGGATACCCCTTTTGGAGAAATCTTATGGCTAGGAAGTTTGAAAGGAAGTAAGACATTTTTTAAGGTTTTTTTTTCTTTTTAAATAATTCTGTTATTTAAATCTTGACGTTTATTTGGGAGCAGAAGTTTGAAAAAATTGTCCCTGTCTTTCTTAGTCTGTCTCAGTCTCTCTGTCTCTCTGTTTATCAGTTTTCTCGCTTGCTCGTTAAGTCACCTTTGGCTCTGAGAGCTCCAAGAACGGTCTCCACAGAAAAAGAGAGAAACAAGATGCACAACAAGGTCTGCAGGCTTTTTGGACCCAAGGCAAAGAAATGATGGTTTTCCAAGGCTGTTGCCAGAGGTAGAGGAGTATTTAAGACAAAAGTCCTGCCTAGGAAGAAAGCATGTGTATAACATAAAAAAATTTGCAAAAAAATCCATCATTTACCTCTCAGCTCAGGGACAAAATAAAATATTTTGGAGTATGTTATTGAATAAAACCTGAAGATGGTACAACGTTTGTCTTTGGTTTTTCATTGACTCATTTGGGTCTATATTTCTGAGGGAAACACAAAATTTCACCAACATTTCACTGGCGTGAGCCTACATCAGTCAAAACAGGTGCAAATATTTATCAAAAGTTAGATAAAACCCAATGGACAGATCTTACCTAGCTGTGGTAATTGTTCTTCAAGAAATGAAAAACTGTTGCCGTGTTCAGTAAGAATGCTTTAATTGGAATGGGAAGGAAGCAAGGATCTTCCCAGGTACAGTTTATAATAGGAACAATATAGAAAGGGGTGGCAGAGGTGGGTCAAGGGCACCAGAATAAAAAGACATCACTGAATACTAATTGCAGTTGACCGTTTTGGGAAATAAGAGATTCCACTTCACGTTAGAATCCATAAGACCAAGGCAACGTACTTCCACCTCTCTTTGTGGATTAGGATTAAAGAGTTGCTTAAAATTACTCTGCAAGACAGTTTCAGTGAATTCATCAACCAGCAAACATCAGCTAGACTGAAGTCATCTTCTGTTAATTTTGAAATACCCCAAAGCTGTGAATGATATAGCTCATTGTGCTCAGAGAAAAATAAGGATTTTGAATTTCATTAGATACTTTATTTGCTCAACTAGAATGTGGAACTGTCACTTTGTCAGACTAATTAGAGGCCCTGAAGTTGGTGGCCACAATGCCCAGAAGAATTTTTTGTGTGTTAGATCCTAAACTACCAACCAGATTTTATCCTTTTTCCGTATGGAGATTTCCTAGATTTAGACACTCATTTAAGCTTTTGCTTTTGACATTTAAATTCCTCTTAGTATTCCAAAGAGAATTTCTTAGTAACCCTATTATTTTGAATACCATTATATTCATCCCAAGTAGTGTCTAAGTAGCATAGATCGAATTATTTTTTTCTTTAGAATCTGATTACGTGAGCTCTTTGTGGACAGTGTATCTTTAATTGGAAAAATAATTTAAAATATACACAAAAAATATGAGTGGATTAAGTCTACCCTATTTTTAGTTAAAGTATTGTTTACTCTCTTCATTTGAAATAATTCTCTGAAGAATTTCACCTTTGTGAAATTAAAAATAAATACACGCTTGAGAGGGTTAATAAACAATTTTAACAATGAGTAAATTCAAGCTAGGTCAAAGCCACACTCTTTAGAAAGAGTGTACTAAATATCCCCTTGTTGAATGTGTCTAACAAGACTAATATTTAAAAAAAGACTTTGGTAACGTAAAATAAACTACTATATTTGAAAATTGGACTCTTTCTTATGGTGCCACTGAATCTACTATTCTGGGATAGAATCAAGAACCAAGAAATTAAGTGATTTCGAATAACTGACAAAATTTTAGTCACTTAATGATGGAAGAACCAGAGAAGATTGGTTATAAAAGTCATTTAACAATGGGATTGGATCAATTATTCAAGTTGATTAATTAATTAATTAATAACTAGATCTAGTCTTAAAACACTCAGATTATATATAGAGCATCCCTTACCTTAATAGGTAATTCAGAAAGTTGAAAACAAATGTATTAATATTAATATCCTTCTTTAATTTACATATAGCAAAAATGAGAATACCTATTTTTGAAGAATAGCATGGCAATCAAAACATAACTTTGTCCAGAAGAATAAAGCATGGATCACCCACAATTCCCAAGAATCTTCAATTAGTAACTTAAAAAAGAATTATTGGGTATATCGCACAGACGTCATAAGATCCTCTTTCACCTTAAAAGGTTAAATGCAAAATGCTTCCTACACTTCAGCAATCAGTAGCCATTAATTTGCTGTTACCCAATCTTCACACATATGGGGGAAGATGTAAATTTGCAGTGTAACACACAATTATTACACGTCCAGTGTTATGACTTATTCTTTGCAAACATTACCACACAATTCTCTCAGTGCCAACTCTAGGAGGTAGTTACTATCATTTTGCTGCTTTCTGTGAAAAATCCCTCAAATATATTTAAATCTTACAGATTTCAGAGAAGCCGGCATCCATTCACTAGTTCTACCATAAGACTGTGTCTGGCCATGTTACCATCAGACACAATAACAGAAATTACTGTATGTTTTATTAAAAACCTATTTTTGTCTCTCTCTCTCTTTTTATCCCAAACTCTAATTTAGTTGTTGTTCCCTTAGGTACAAAGTACACAGTTCATAATTCATTTGATATAAAATGTCGGTTTAGATTCTTGGCCGTCTTTGATAAATGAGAAAAAACATGTACATTTCAATTTCCTCAATGCCAGAACTACCCAGAGCAGCCCCCTGTTGTGCTCCTCAAAGACCTTTGTGTTAAATTAAACATCAAGATTCTGAAACCGTGGGGAAGAATCTTTCCAAGACAGAGAGTACAAATACAAGAGACACAGGGAGACAGCTAATGCTTTTCCTACAAGCAGAGTGATATCTTCCGAAGAGCATCTTTGATCCTCAAATTAGTCCTCATTTATAATTTAACATACCACAACCAGTCTGCTGTTTCCTTACATTTAGCGTTAAGACACAGTTGCTAGAATCATCAAGGAAAATAAAAGTGTAGATGTGTGGGAGTTGGTTTGATTTTCAACCCCAAAAGTGATCGTTTATGTATATTTTGTGATTATATATCATGCTTTATATTCTTTAAACAAATAGTTGAGCACTTGCTTATGTGCTAGCTGACCTCAGTGTGTGCACATGCTTTGTCTCTTACCAAAATCCGTGATGGACGGCTATGAAACTGTGAAATCCCTTTTCAGATGAGCAAATTGAGGCCCAGAGAGGAATTAACTTTCCTGAGGTCACACAGTCAGTAAATGAAGACACTAGGGATGGGGGCGGTGGTGAATTTAAAATTCAGACGCTGCAGTCAATACGCTCCACAAACGTCTCAACAATTTAAGAGACGTGCTTGTTTGATTTCCTGAGTCAACCATGTGAACGAGACTCAACGTTTTTTGGGTGGTCATGCCCTCAACCTCAGACTTTGGTAAGGAAAGTGCTCCTCCTTTCTGATGGTCCTGAGGCCACCAATGGTCATTCCTGTGACACTTCCAGGGGACTATTTCCCTGCATACTCTCACTGTTCACACTCCTGGGTCCTCCAATATTCCACCTGTGAATAAGTCTCCTCATCTGACGGTCATGTTTTTAATCTGCTCGTGGAAAATTGTTTTAGCACAGGGAGAAAACGATTCATTCATTCATTCGTTCATTCCTTTTTACAAACATAGGCTTCTTTGCTCTCTTTCTTTTAATGAAGATAGTATGAATTCCAAAATGATCCTTGAAGTATAAAGAGAAGCATTGCTCTCATAGTATGTACTATGTACCCTCACATTTCTGGTTTCATTTATCCCAATTAATTAATGAACATGAATATTATGGTGGTTATAGCGAATCTTCCCACCGTTCTCACCATCTATTCTTCATTAAACTTTTACAGGACCCTAAAACTTTTAGACTTTGGGTGATCTGTACCTCTTTATGGAGATACAACAAGAATTTTCTTGAAGTTCCTAATGAAAAGAGATTGGAAGATGGTCTTTAAGTATTTAAGAGAGATTAAGAACTTGTTTCACTTTTGTAAAAGTATTTATACAGAAAGGTAAATGCTCATAGAATTTTATGCAAGTCAGGCATAGCGTCTGTCTATGATAACAAAGGAAAAGAGAAAAGAATAAGATGTTATTTTTAAAAAATAAAGCAAAAATTTCTTTAGGGCACTCTAAGAATTCAAATAAAACTTCAAGTTGCTTTCAAACTGCAGAGCCAGTCAGACAGACGTGATTTTTTTTAACCTTAAAGTTATAGACAAACCTTTATTCCAAGATAAAAAACAGAATGGGGAATTGTACTTATTCTTTTTAAAAATATGATTTTTTAATATCAATGAAACTTAAAGGAATAATACTCCCCACCCCCTCCCTTGGTAAAGTAGAAAAAAGGTGATTAAAAAAATTTGTTTTTGGTCTCTCTCTCTCTTTCTTGCCCCAGGATGCTCTAAAGATAGCACTTAATTGTGTGTGTTTGGGCGTGTGTATTTCTATACAAACCACAGGAGAGTATGCAAATGTGGGAAGCTGCCAGCCCTTTGCTGGAGGCCTGTTGAGGCCATGGCAGGCATACTTCAAAGTTCCCTTCCAGCTTCTCCAACGCTCACAAGTTCGTTCCTTTCTAAAGTGTTTTTGTAAGAAGTTCATTGTCAAGATGGTGAATACGAAAAGTGAGGAAAGTTTCACAAATTATGAAATAAAAATTCATCCCTCTTTTTGGCTTACGTAATGTAATTTTACAAACACACACGTACACACACCGAGCAAGGTAAACTATCAGTTCTAAGAAGGTAAAGGTAAGATTGTTCATAAAAGGATATCAGAGCGTGCTTAAGACAGTTATAAATGCTTTGGTTCTGTTCTCATAACATTCTTGGGAGAAAGCACGGGTTAAACTAAATGGCCTGGCATGTGTTTTCAAAAGTACTCTATTTTATTAAGAATTTAAATACTTTTTATTTCTCAAATCCTCCTACCTTATTACTTCCAACGAGTTGATTTTTCCAGGGGAAAAATAGAAGCACACTTGGAAGACATACACAGAAGTAAAACATTATGCACAGCTATTCTAAAGATTCATAGGAAGTGGATGCAATATAAATCGTGTAGCTTTTAATATACTGAAGGTAGAGAGGAACCATCTGTTTACGGGGTAGAATGTTGTTTTAAAGAATGCTATTCTTCACAACCCTATATCTTCATTGTGGCTTTTACAGTTTAAAAGGCAGTTAATCTCATCTTTCTTTCTACCCTCTGAATAAGGTAATATACCATCTTAGCCTATTGTTTATTTCAATTTCTAACCTATAGCTTGTTTCTTAAATTTCTATTCTTTTGCATTCTTTCCATATCTCATGGCCACCTACACGCTGAAATTTCAACTTCCATCTTGCAAATAAATCAAAGTGGATTCAGAGCAGATGAAAAATGGAAAACACATACTAATGGTATTTATATTTGAACACTGCAAGCAAACTTCACATTCTTCAGAACTATTAATTTCATTTAAAAAACCCAAAAAAGTAGCATCTTAACATTGTACTAAATAGACTTTAAAAGGCATAGAAATATTTGATAGTTCTCAGTGCTACAGTGAATGAGGAAAGTGTAAGATAAAATGGAGTCTGAATCTATAATTCTTAATTGTTTTGTTTTTACGTCTGTCTTTGTTTTTTGAGCTTCCACTTGTTCCTAATTCTCTTAGAGAACCTGTCATAAAATGACACTATTTTCCCTATGGTTGATCCGTAGCAAGACCCACAGTTCCCTCCTCTTAGGTCTTAGAAAAGGATTTTGGTTGAGATGAGAAGAAAGAAGAGAAAATTCAGTTCTTTCCTTTCAAAACTGAAGGAGTAAAATAAGTTCACTGAGCAAATCATGCCAAAACCCTCAGACTTGGTTCCTAATCGCTTGAGGGATATAATCAATGATTTCTTTTTCTCTTCTTTTCTTTTTTTTTAAAGGCAGAGCTATTGTAACCCTTAACCTAAGAGAGGAATTTGATGGCACCGGCCCACTGCTCCTACTTGAGTAGGCTGCTCCAAGGGTAGACCATCTTTTCTTTTAAAGAAAAAAGAGAAGCAGAATGATAATCTTTCCTTTTCTTTATGGTAATTAGTAGGCACTCTCTTTGCCTACCTACTCTAAATTGACTTGATACATTAATTTAAAATTTCTATTTATTCTATGACATAGCAAGATGGATAGTCAACCGCTCTAGTTTACGGGCAAAATTTTGTGGCTACCAGTAATGTTAGCTGCATTTTCCAAAACTGACAATTTGTACAATCATGAGAAATAATAAAAAGTGGCTGTATTACATTGCTAAGTTTTGGGGAAGTTTGTTACACAGTAATAGATAATTGAAAGAACATTTTAGTCTTTTAAAATCTAAAAAATTAATTCAGTAGCTCAATCTATGAAAAATCAGTGGTTTTAGCAATATTATTGGGCAAAAATTATTTTACATTTTAAAAAGCCAACGTTTCATTTAGTTATCCAAAAGTGCATTGTCTGAACAACTACTCAGCTCTCCTACTCAGTGAGTAATGAAATAAACTTTCAATTCCAAGATTTAACTTTATAAAACTTACACTTGAGGAAAATCATGAAAAGCTGAAAAAATATTTAGCAAAAAATTTCAAATTTCTCTCTTTTGGCTAGCATTAACCAAGCGATGAAAGCTTTTACTTTTTTTTTTTTCCCCTAAAGATTGGCACCTAGGCTAACAACTGTTGCCAATCTTCCTTTTTTTTTTTAACAACTGTTGCCAATCTTTTTTTTTCTTCCTGCTTTATTTCCCAACTCCCCCCCCCCCCCCCCCCCCCCCCCCCCCGGTACATAGTTGTATATCTTAGTTGCAGGTTCTTCTAGCTGTGGGATGTGGGACATCACCTCAATGTGGCCTGACGAGCGGTGCTGTGTCCCCGCCCAGGATCCGAACCCTGGGCCGCCACAGCAGAACTCGCGAACTTAACCACTCAGCCAAGGAGCTGGCCTCAAGCTTTTACTTTTGAATAAAAATATGCATTTAATGGAAATGAAAAAATCATAAAAATTGTATTTAATAAGTGGTTTGGTAATGAATATAGAAAAGAGATCTACTAAGAAAAAATGTGCTGCTTTTCTGCCCATTGAAATGCCAAGATAACCAATGAGAGTTTGATGTAAAAATCATTTGCAAATTATGATCCAGAGGTCACGGAGGGAGATATTTAAGCCATTTCAAATGGAAAATCATTTCTCAACCTTCCTGCTTACCTCATCATCCAATACACATCACAACCACCCCTTAGCAGGGCTACTGGCCTGGCCACAGCTGTGTCAACACTCTAAGGGGTAAATGTAGGAAAGGATAGGGATATAACAGAACAAAATTATCCTGGGCTCTCTAGCATGTGTAAAAGGCTCCGATTTTCACTTGCCCTCTCTCTAAGGCATTTTCCAGCCTTCAGGGGTAAAAGGGCTCTGCACACCATTTCCAACCTGGGGAAGGGGTTTTCCCCAATGCCACTGAGCCATGCCCTGGACACCAGCTGGGTGTCACAATTCAACTCAATTCTGACACTATCTACCCAGAAATAGTGTCAGATTCCATAAATTAAAGCATCAGTCCTACAAGACTGTCCCCACCACTCCCCTTCAGATGCCAGTCACAAGCCCAGGCTGCCACTTGTGTTTCTGACTGACTGGAGGTTCCAATAACCATCTTTAATTCAGGGTGCCAATCACAAGTCCAGGCTGTCCTGTGTTTCTGACCAACTTGCTATATATCAGAGGTTCCCATGACTCCCTCCTTTGGTTTGATTAATTTGCTAGAGTAACTCACAGGACTCAGGAAATCCATGTACTCACTAGGTTATGGGTTTACTATAAGAAGATAGACCTCAGGAACAGCCAGATGGAAGAGATGCATAGGGCAAGGTATGTAGGAAGGGGCAGGAAGCTTCCACGTCCTCTCCAAGCAAACAACTCTCCCCAAATCTCCGTGTGTTCACTAACACGAAAGCTCTCCAAACCCTGTCCTTCTGGGTTTTTATGGAGGCTTCATGACATAGGCATGATTCAATTAAATCTTTGGCCATTGGTGATTGAACTCAATCTCAAGGCCTTCCCTCCTCCCAACCACCCCAAAGTATGTGGGGGGCAGGTGGGTGAGGGAGTGGAGCGGACTGAAAGTTCCTACCCTCTGATCCTATGGTTGGCTTCGTTGGCATCCAGCTCTCATCCTTAGGCAAAGTCCAAAAGCCACCTCATTAACATAACAAAAGGCATCTTTATAGCTTTCATCCCTTAGAAAATTCCAAGGGATTTAGGAGCTCTGTGCCAGAAAGAGGGATGAAGACCAAATATGTATTTCTTATTGCAAATCACAATACCACAAGAGGCCAAAAAATGAGTCTTAGTAAGAAAGTAGAACAAAGAAGGTAGCCACCATCAAATGTTTATCAAGCCAGGCACCATGCTAAGCACCTGACACATATTGTCTTGTTTAATCCTCTATCAGGTGGGAAGAATCATAAGGCTATCTTATGGATGAATCAACTGAGTTCAGATGTATTTGTGGATTTGCTTGTAGTCACTCAACCAGTAAGTGAAGGAGGCGGAATCCAATCTGGGTTTGTAGGATTCCAAAGTACCCGCTTTTACAACGTGCAGAAATGTTAATTCCAGATGGGTTTCACTCCTTTCTTTTCGTGGATGTTGTAGGTGGGAGGGAGGTTGAGAGGGAAGGAGAGACAATCTAAAACAAACCACTCACAACCATTTTGCCTTTCTCAGTTTGTGATTTTCTAATAACACACCTATGGAAAAGAAATACATCCCTCTAACCTAGTATTTTCATGAAGTTTGTAGATTGTAGTAATTCTCATCAATTGAAAGGTATAAATGACAAATTATTTACTGTCATAGAAAACTGGATTAAGTTCACAAACTAAGGTGGCTCTGCGTTCCTTTCACTGTTACAATAAAGCAGTTCAGAAAAAGATAAATAGAATAAAATTATTCCTTTCGGAAAAATAGAAAACTTTCATAAAAAATCTGTTTCTAGCTCGTCAGTATGGAATTTGTCACTAATCATTTTAAACTATGCCCTTTTATGCTTCTTCTGTCTCTTTTAGCTTTCTGAGTAGTTCTTTGATGTAACAAAGACAGTTTCAGACAAGATTTCAGTTCATCTGGAAAAAAAGGTTTAAGTCTGGAGGCAAAATGCAGTGTATTTAAAATTTATATACTCTATAATGCCTTTGTTCTGAACTTGAAGATCCTGCCAAACTTCTAAGCTTCTTTGCCTTCCTCCTCTAAGCTCATTTGCTCTTGCTTGGCTTATTACCATGCAACTGTGACTTTAACTGGGGGTTCCATCGTTTAACTATATGCAGAGTCATGGCTGACCCTTTCTGATCAATTGCCAATCCATACAGGTTTGACTGATAAAAGAGCCAATTAGATTTAAGCAAATTAAGGGACATTACCAATGTCAACCACTTATTAAACTGAATGCTGAATTCCATGCATACAAAACACTAATGCACTGAGCCCCATTAAGAGTTGAAATCCTAACCCCATTAGTAACTCCAGACCTTGAAGGGGTAAAGGTCATAGGAAAGTTTCATATTTATGGATTAACATTTGGATTCCGTTTTTATTTTTTTTAATTCTTTTCCTAGAACTCTTGAACCCGCACTACAATGCTATCCAAGAGTTCGGATGAAATATATTCTTCCTTTCTAAGAGTATCTTATTGCTAAATACGAGAACTGTGTTATTACAAACAACCTGAAAATATAGTAATTGTAGAGATAGAGAAACCTGAGTACACAGAAGTGGGTAAAGATACGCTACGTAATTGGAAAAAACAAAATAAAAAATCTCAACTGTTCCAGTAGACCAAATTAATACTATTTCAAATAAAAAATGTGCCATTTGGGATTTGCCACTGTGCATCTATGTGTGGAACAAATCGGGGTATGATCTCACTTGACTTAATTTCCATCTTTCAAAATATCTTGTGTTTATCATATTGCTGAATTATATTTTTCTTTTTTTGGTTAGTCAAAGCTAAGAGTTTTAGTTTTTTTAATAAAATTAATTCCATTAAACAACTACAACAGCAATGAAACAGAAAGATCTGATAGAATTAACTGGGGTTTGAAACCAGACATTGTCAGGCTTCCATTTTTAAAATTTTTTCCTGGCTTTACTGAGGTATAATTGGTATACAAAAAACTGCACATTGATCGTATTTTTTCTCATCAGTAAAGTAGAGAAAGATAGTATCCATAAGATGTTTCCTAACCATCAACTAAGAGACCAGGTACCAGGGCAAAATTCTTTGAACCATGTTCCCTTACCTCTCTTTTCCAAATTCCTACGTAAACCAAAGTCTGTTCCCTGTGCTTACCCAGGAAATGTAACCACAATAGAGAAGATATCAAAGGGCGAAGAGTTGCTGCAATTTCAGAATATTTCTTTCCTCTGATACTCCTGTCCTCCTTACAGTCTAGACCCCCAACTACATCTGGATGGCGACAGTATTCCTACATTGGACAATAGCGTCCAGAGGAGGTCACATTTTCCATAGCTGGCTACAATATAAGGTTGCTCAGGGAGAAGATGAGGCCTGAACAGGCCTGAGCAATGATAAGCTTACAATTTAAACTGGTAATTAAGCTATCTTGACTGATTTATTTATTCATTCACTCACCAATTATTCATTATGCACCTACCATGTGTCAGGTTTGGTCTAGGCACTCAGATAAAAATGTGAATAAGAAAGAGTCCCTGCTGTGTAGGGTCTTATAACCCATGATTGTGACAGTCAGATCAGACAGGCAATTTCAATATAATGTGATTGCACTCTGGGATACAGAAGGGCCCTATCTCATCATTGTTTAGTAAAAGATGACTTTCTGATGGACCAATTTCTAAGTTGAACCTAAAAAACGAGTAAGACTTGGCCAGATCAAAGGAGGTTTTCCAGGCCACATTTGATAGCAAACATTTGACAAAGCAAATAATTCATATTTCAGTTTTGCCCACCCGAACCTTCTATTATTATATTTTTAAACTACACTGAGAAGAAAACATAGCTAAGGGTATTATCATTACCAATCTGGCATAATTCAGCATGGAAAGATACTGGGAATTCAACAACACCATAAAAGAGATCTAATATTGAAATCAAGGAAATAGCAATAATGATAACAATCCAGATATAATGGAAAAGTAAATAGCATATACAACCTTCTCTGCCCATAAGTTGGCTCGCTTCCGTACATCGGTTCATTTATTATTCATTTCAGTATGAAACACAGTTCACTGGACAGAGGCATGGAAGATTTCTTTAATAACTCTCAGTACTAATTTAATTCTACTTAAACACACATATTCTAGTGAATGCCACATGCTTTTCAGCATGATTTTATGTGTAAATCAGGATAATATGTTTTCAGATCATTAAGTAAAAGGAAGCATGAACTAAAACCTATTTAATCAATGAGGTATCACCTTTAAACTGCCACAAGGTCATAAAAAAGATAATTTCAAAGCTATAAGTTTCCTAATTGTAATCAACAACAATCTAATGATGAAAAAAAGTACATCCTAATGGCAGCAATAAACTTGAGTAAATCACTGTCTGTATTGAAGGCATTTCGCTTCCTCTTTTGCTGAAGGGCCGTCTCCCAAATTCTGGATTTCTGAGTACATAAAGTGAATGATTGCATCGTGCCGAGAGTGTGGGCCTGCAGAGCATTATGCTAATAGCATGGATAGGCGTCCAGAGTAGAGATGAAGACAAGCGTTAGCAGTGGACTTCAGTTCTACTGGACCACGCTAAGACAATATTTTAGTTTCTTCCTGTTTGCATAATATTAACCCTTCCACTAACCCACTGACAGATATATTCACACAATGTGTATTGAGTTAGCAATAGGAGTTTGCTATGTTTAACTGAATTATATCTATAGACACACACACATATCTACTACAAATTATTACACCATACATTCCTAAACTCATGAGGAACAAATTAAATTAGCCCTATTTTATGAATGTGATGTAAATTGCTGTCAATTCCAAACTATCTAAACCAGTGTGAATACCACAAAACGAATTATAACTCATTAAATATTCCATGTACCCTGTTAAGAAGGTATTACTGTGTAACTTAAAAATCTCTGTTAAAGCACTAATTACTCCTAAATATCTGAATGTGAATAAAAAGTATTATATCCCAAAGTATAGAGTCATCACAATTTTCTATACCTTTCAGCATGTTGGATTAGATTGCAAAATGAAGATATGAACACCCAAGTTTTCTTTTTTTGTTTCGCTTTGTTTTGGTTTTTGGTCTTAATTCTTAAGCATCAATCTAAGTTCCATTCTTTTTTATTATCAGTTCACGAAATATGATACTATTTGAGCTGATCGGTCCCAAAGTCTCTTTCAAACATTCTTTTGTTAAACAATGTGACTTCTGCCGTGTGAAATTTTGCAGGTCTTGGTGAACATCCATTCGTTAATTCTTGTAAAGTCATGAGAAGTAGATAACAGTGAATTTTTTTTTTTTTGAGGAAGATTAGCCCTGAGCTAACATCTGCCACCAATCCTTCTCTTTTTGCTGAGGAAGACTGGCCCTGAGCTAACATCCATGGCCATCTTCCTCTACTTTATACATGGGACGCCTACCACAGCATGGCGTGCCAAGCGGTGCCATGTCTGCACCCGGGATCCCAACCGGCCGACCCCAGGCCGCCAAAGTGGAACGTGCACAGTTAATCGCTGTGCCACCAGGCTGCCCCCAGTGAGTGGTTTTATGGTACGACAGGTAACGCATCTTTCCTTGGGAGAGGCGTTCCATGCAAACTCAGATCAACCTTGTTTTCCTCTAGTGATGAGGACTCTGCTGTTCTTACACTCTTTGCGACTGGAGGCGGATTTTTCCAGCTCTGCAGATTGCTCTTGAGAAGATTTAACAAGTGGCATTCTCCCTTAGTCCAGGACACACTGGCTCCTGAAGCTGGGCTCTAAGAGAGATATTGGGTGTCCTGGGGTCCTTTTTCTTTGGTATTTTTCAAAAAACATACATTCCTGAGCCCTCAGTTACGAATCATGCTCTTATTATTTCGAGGCATACTTTTTGTTCAAGAGCTGTACATATCTATCTATGAAGGAGTTTTCTTCCTAGTAATTAGTCCCACAAATAGTTAAAACAAGGCTGGAGTTGATTGCAGACCAAAATACTAATTCTGAATAAATTACATCAAATTTTTTCACAGAAGTAGTTAAAAATATCCAGATTGTATCAATTTCACATATGAAAGTGACAAGATGGAACCGCAATCATTAAATCAAATTCAAAGGTGTTCTCCACTGGTGTGAGTATTACCTGCACACTGCCTTTTTTTTTTTTACCAAATGGAAAGGTTTAGATATACATCTAAACTAGTTTTTTCAAAAAAACAGGAATGAGAACCACTTCTATGAGAAAATTAAAGCTCAAATTGAAAATATAAATTTTGAATTTAAATGAAGTCTCAAACAAAAAGTATTTCCTAATCTTTTTTTTTTTTCTCCCCAAAGCCCCAGTACATAGTTGTCTATCCTAGCTGTAAATCCTTCTAGTTCTTCTATGTGGGACGCTGCCACAGCATGGCTTGATGAGTGGTGTGTAGGTCCACACCCAGGATCTGAATGGCGAACCATGGACCGCTGAAGCCGAGTACGAGACCTTCACCACCATGCCACTGGCTGGCCCTTCCCCAATCTTCTTAACATGCATAAAGCAAGAGAGATGTGTGTGGGGGCATCCATATACATACATACACTCACAGCGTGAGATAAAAGCAGTATCAATAAATAAAGAAAACAATATCAGTAAAAGGGTCTCAATAAAGCAAAATAATGACCAAAACAACCAGAAATACAGTTGAATCAGTTCTAAAAAAATCTAATTCTAATAATAAACTAGATGTTCACTGGGGACTTAGTTCTAGGGCATTTACATAAAATTAGACAGCCAACATTTTTCATAGACTTACCCCCTGGTGGCATTGCAATCGCGATGGGATCACTTAACAAGCTGCCTTGGCTATTTGAAACATTCACTTGCACAGTATAGTTAGTAAAAGGCACCAGCCCATCGATGAGCACCCAAAGGTTGGTCTCTTCACCTTGATGCATGATTTGTGTGCCGTTCAGAAGAGTGTAGTTATTATCTGCTGATTAAAAAAGGAAATAATTAAAATTAGTGTAGATTTAAGGACTCTTTCCTGCTGTTATTTGAATATTTTCTTGGGTTCCTAAGCACACAGCACTAACTAAACTCTATGACCACCCTGGGAGGCATTACATGTGTTACTATCAATGTACACACTTTCATTTTACTATTTCGCGAACAATATTTTGTGAGTTAACATTTTGTCCTCTGTTTAATCATCACAGAGATCAAAATAACTGGGCTGATATTCCAGTTTGGTCAGAAGATCTATTTTTTAGCTCTGTGGGAAAATGCAGAAGCTGCCTAGCTGTATCAGAGAATCAGCTTCAATGTATCATCACCAGGTCCCACCACCACCATCCTTCCAGAACTTCGTCAAACCATTCTCCAATCTTAGCATGTCTAGGAGAAAGGAAAATACTGCTGCCTGGTTACAGTGTTCTATCCCCCTCTCCTACACAACTGGGTTGCTTTCAAGGTTAAGAAGAGTCAGAAATTAGACTTAAAATAAGAAAAGGGCTACAACTGAAAATTTTACTGTAACATTTACTCCACTTGCTATGTTAGATGCTTTCTTGAAAAGTTTACAGGAGGCAAGTTTTCAGAATATTTCTTAATTGCAATAAAATTTAATTATAATGACTCTTAAAACACAGAAGAAAGAGGGGCTGGCCCAGTGGTTAAGTTTGCGCACTCTCAGGCATAGATCTACACAACACTCTTCAAGCCATGCTATGATGGCATCCCACATACACAAAAAATAGAGGAAGATTGGCACAAATGTTAGTTCAGAGCCAATCTTCCTCATCAAAAAAAAAGAAAAACCAAAATAAAATACAGAAAAAAGAACCATTAAGAATAGTAATATTTACTTCGAATAGCCATCTTCCCTTGCCAAAACACTTTTCATTATATATATATCTTTAATCTTCCCCATGCGAATTCTACAAATATAGGCAAACAAATAAAAAGCACACATGCTGTTGGACTTCCAGGGGAAAGCATATTTGCATGGTCTCCAGAAACTGATATAATCTTTATTGATTAAATGTTTAAAAAAGGAAAAGATGCCCACCTACGAAAAGTGATCTTGCATTGTACAGTAAACAAAATTTAATAGTTGCAATATTTACCAAAAAAACACGCTTTTACACACTTGAGGAGCAGAGGATAGTGCAAAGGAAAGTACATAAATTTGGTTGTCGGAGAGTTTTGCATTTGAATCTGTCCTTGTCATTCTTGACTAACGTGCTCTCTGCTAAGTAAGTTACTTACTATTTCTGAACTTCAGCTTGTTCATCTGTGAACTGGGAATGATAATACTTCAATTGCAATGTTGCTATGAAGGTTAAGTGAGGTCATTTCTTTACAATACCCAGCACATAATAGTGCTTATCAACAGTAGCCGGGAATGTTGCTGTTTTTGCTGCAATCCATACAATTGATACATTCTGGACAAACATTCAGAACTAGCAAGTGATTAATAATGATCCACCCTGTATTTTACTTTCTTAGTACCAACTGCCTATTGCATTTTCCCCTCCTCCACAACGTCTTATTCATCAAAATTCTAAAGTTTTTCAATTAACAAAACAACACTAATCTCATCCACTAGCACTAGGCTATTGTCCCATTAGGTCATACTTGAAACTCTAAAAATAATAAAGATCAAATGATGCAAAAGAAGATCTCATATCTAGCTATGAGCATTTTCATGAAATGCATGAAACAGACAAAACTTTAAAAATCTACCAAATTTTTTGGAAGATGCTTATAATAACTTTGGGATGGGGGATGTAGCTGAAAAAAATTTTTGCTGCAAAATACACAGGTATAAGTTAAGTGTTTTCCTTGAGCAGAAGAAATCCCTAGTGTCATGCAAGAATTTATTACTCTGAATCTGAAATTAGCACATCCTAAAGAGTGGTTTATTCCAAAGGGAATAAATGGTACCTATGGGCTAAAATGTGGGAATAATAATTTCTATTCATTTATAGTAAAACAAGATAAAGACATATTCACAGCTTGAGAATGGTTTTAAGTTCCTAAAATGGAAGTAGACAACACAGCTATATATGTGAAACTCTAGTAGCAAGAAGCTCTGAAACCTGCAAAGCACCCTTTGATAACTTCATTATGCGTTGCAAAGACATTTCCAAACTATGCTATACTAGATTTCATAGGTTCTTTGCAACTAGTCAACTTGATTCAATAGATGATTGACCTCCAAATGCATGCAGGGAGTAGACTTTGCTAGATGTTGATAACAACATGCCCCAAATTTGTAAGCATAGTTACTGCACTCCAGAAACTGGTTAAGATTAAATACGAATCCTTTCTAATAATGTCTAAGAAAAATCACATTATCCATATCTGAAGACCGCCTCAAGTTCCCATAACATCTAGCTCCTTAGAAGCATTTTCGGTTGTAGCTGAGACAACTGCTGCTGTTGTCACATGCCCAGCTGTAAAATTTCAAAAAGGTCAGCTTATCCTGGGAGACCAGGTAGATGTTTAATTGCCTCTGACGTAGTAAAACCACGCTCATCTTACAAAAGACTGAAAATCACGAAACAATGAAAATTCTAAAAACAAGCCAAGGGGCTGGCCCCGTGGCTGAGTGGTTAAGGTCGCACGCTCCGCTGCAGGCGGTCCAGTGTTTCGTTGGTTCGAATCCTGGGCGCGGACATGGCACTGCTCATCAAACCACGCTGAGGCAGTGTCCCACATACCACAACTAGAAGGACCCACAACAAAGAATACACAACTATGTACCGGGGGGACTTTGGGGAGAAAAAAGGAAAAAAAAATAAAATCTTAAAAACAAGCCAAGAGAATACAGTTTACGAATTTTAAGCCAGGTGCAAATATAAGATCAATGAGTAAACATCTCTGATTATGAGATTGGTGAGGTTTTTTCCTTGTATTTTGTTTGTTTTTGGAGCAATTTTCCAACTGTAAAACAAACACTATTGCTAACCTTGCAAACAGCATGGCAAGGGGAAATATATTAAGTATCACTTTATTCTAAGTTTCCCAGATAACATTAATACATGGTAATTATACAATTAGTTGTAACATTAAGTTCTAGTTATAGAACAATGATTACTCAGTAATTATAAGAAGTATATAATTACTCAATAATTATGAGAAGTATGTAATTACATAACCATTTTGCTCAGCTCAGAAAAGAACTTGTACGTCTCCTCGAACCACACTGCTGAGTGAGTCTAATGTTCTCTCCTCTTCACTAACATACAGCTCAATTCCCAGACCTAGAGCAATTCACAGATTTCAACCCTCCGTGAAGCTCAAAAATCTCCAGATTCAAAACAAAAACAGGATCCACCGATATCAGCTCTTCCTCCACTTCATTCTCCCTGCCCTCTCTTTCTTCCTTCCAACTTTACCAATTCGGGCTCCTAGATATTGGAGGGAAATTCTTAAAATGCAAGTCTTCTGATCCTTCCTCTTGAAAGGGTTGTGCTTTACCACTTTTTGCTGCATAATCTTTGTTTTCACTGAGCTGGAAAATTCAGCCCCGTTGGTTCAGGCTCGAAAATCAAGCTAGAAAATGCTAAAACGATAAGCATTTCCTATCACAGGTGACCATTCCTGTCTGGGTGGCCTCAGCGCTGACCCTATCTGTGAGTATAAGTGGATGGTGCAGATCCATTTACGGTGCTATGTTCTGGAACCACAACTCCCCATCATGCTGCCCCCAGGTGCTGAGAGTTTGAAGTAGAGGTCCCCTCATCCACCTGCCTTGGCTGTGGTCTGCGCCAAGTGGGCTTTAACTGGCAATTGTACTACAGTCCTTGCAGAATGAGGGTGTCTACACCAGTGTTCCACTGTAGGATGTCTACACCAGTGTTCCACTGTAGGATGTAGGTTCACTTACATCCATCACCTGGGGCTATTTCACAAACATTCACGTACCTCAGTTCTACCCCAGACCTGCTGAATGCGAACAGCAGAGGATAGGGCCCCTGAATCACTTGGGGATTCTTAAGCATGTAGGACTACTGATTTTAGGTTTATTTAACCCATGTTCAAGCTGGTCTTAAAGTAATAATCAAACTTAATTTCTTCTGCTTCCAAACATAATTAGGTCACATTTGGCATCCTTCTTAATGATGTCTTTAGAGTCTAGCTTTGGGCTATGAAATGTTGACTCTATTAGTGAAATACTGCATCTTCGGAGAGGAGAAAGCTAACTCTTAAGTCAGATCTATCTTTATAGACTACAAAATCTAGTACAGTTGTTCTGTAAGAAGTTTAAAAGTACGCATAAAAATAATTTTAAAAATGAGTAATCATTATTGCCCACCTGAGAACAATAACTTCAGGACTTTTGATTTCAGTATTTCTTTCTGTCTCTCCCTCTCTCTTCACTGAGGATGGAGGGGAAGGAAAGATTCTTGGTATGTTGCCCAACACCATGCCTCGCAAGGAAAAACACATTTTGTATAGCTCATGTAAAATTTTAAACAAACTCCTAGATGCTATTTCAGGATATTCCACTTTCCAAGGGATTTTCAAAGAGGTTAATTCATTCAGTCATTTTCTATTTTATGTTGAAGAAAAAAGGGTTACAGGACGAAATGACCAAAATAAATCTCATGCTCAACAGATTTTACTTGTACCAAACTTTTCCTTCAGCTTCACATATGAAGTCCTACTAAAACGCTAACAACATTCATGCCCGTTTTCTAAGGCTAAAATCTTACTTTTAATGTTCTTCTTTGTTGAATAGTGAGATATTTTCTACATAATTATTTTTTTAAGCAAAAAAGCAGCGTAAATAGATATTTTCCCATGTATGATTTAGGGATGCATAGATGATTCCCGTCTTGGGAATAACATCCTATGGGGTTCTCTAGATTGAAATAACATAAATGGGTATCCTTTCCCATTCTTGTTACAATCATTGTCACAAGAATTTTAATGCACCATATATTCCATAATTTTTTTTCCTCTGTGCTGTACTGCTCTGACCTTTTCAATATTCTATAATTTGACTGGCTGGCCGTTTCAGTTCTTTCCTTTTTACAGCCTTATTAACTTGTGGGAAAGAGGTGAAATGAACAACCAATCAGAATACATAATATTGCAAAGGTCAGCGTAGTGTTGTACAGTATCATCACACACAGAAGAGTGTATGCGAGGCATTAACATCCTGATATCTTATTCATGTGACAAAGATTGTAACAGGAACAGAAAATGGCACAACATGAATCCATTCTCATGACAAAGATTCTAATGAGAAATGACAGCCAACAAACCAAGCTGATTCTTGTTACCTCGTGAGCATTTTCTGTGTCAGACCTGGTTCTGCTTTAACTTAGCCTTTTTCTGAATCCAATTACACCCGAAGGTAGAAAAGGTGTTCACTAATTTTCCCACTTCCTGCCGTAAAAAAGAAAAGGCTGTCTTTTTCCTGTATTGAGGTCTCAATTTTAGTGTCGTTCGGCTCCACTTCACTCTCACAGCATTCTGCCAATACCAAAATCAAAAGACATCGAATGGCATGCTACAGATCAGCACAGAGTGGCAAATAAATTCATGTGAGCTAGGAATTCTAGATCATTCCAGAGAGTATGTATTACTATTTAAGTTGCTTTTAGGTATTCTTTCTAAGGATATGATTTCAAATTATTTTACCCAAAAGGCAAGTGCATCCTCCCAGCCTCTAATAGCCCTCCCTTTGGTAGAGATCTAAAAGGGGCTGGGTTATTTGTTTAAGTTAATATATGCCCTTAAATTTTTGCCAACATAGAAAATATTTATAGATATATACCTACATAGCTGTCTCCTCCACAGGACATTTTGAAAGAGAAAGAAATAAGCAGCCTATGAACCATTTAGGCCTCTGAGAAGGACGGTGCTCTATTTACGCATCATATTTCTTACCATTATTGTAATTACTCTAATGCGATTTTTAATTAGTTGTCATCTAGTCAAAGCCATACTTCTTTGATTCCTCTTTAAAGTGGTCATTCTGTTAGAACGATGATTGTGGTTCAGGGAATAAAGACACGGCATATTTCATCAGCTTCCCCAAAGGCTCTGCAGACCCTTCCCCTGAGTCTGTGCTCCAGCGAGAGCAAGAACAGCTCTACACTCACTCATCAGTAGAAGATAAAAACAACGACAAACGAACACATAGCAGCAGAGAGTGGATTGGTGGTTACGATAGGGGAAGCGGGGACGGGGGAGGGCAAAAGGGGTGATGAGGCTCACATGTGAGGGGATGGACTATAATTAGTTTTCGGGTGGTGAACATGATGTAATCTACACAGAATTCGAAATATATTATGATGTACATCTGAAAGCTATATAATGTTATAATCCAATGTTACTGCAATAAAAATTTTAAAAAAATAACAGCGCTATAGATACTGAGGAATTTTTTGTTTTCTTCCGTTTTGTTTTTTTTTTTAATGAATGAGCAAGAATATGTCTAATGTTGCACAATAACCCTTCTAAATATTTTAAATATCATTTTTTAAAATCCTTTGGAGCATGGTTTCTTTTCATCAACTCTGTGTACCACGCTCAGATTTTCCTAAATGGATCTCATTTTATCCACATCAGAAAATAATTATATATATAATATAAAGAGTGAATTCAGAGATTTATTATGACTGCGGTAAACTAGAGAGGTATGGTTCATTTTCTTTATGTTGTATTCTGGCAAATCAGATTTTTTTCTACTTTGACTTATTTTTTCCCCATTTGGACAAAGTGTTATTTTTCCCAAATGAACCAACTATTGCTGTTACCTTGACAGCTATTTGGGCAAATATGCTCCCATAGAAAGTGATCTCCAGCTTCCAAACTAAACACTGGACATGAACGTGGTTCATTGATTAAGAGATGTTGTCTCCTGCCAGAGTTCTAGTAGAGGCTTAAACATACTGTACATGCTGAGGCTTTAGTACAGGTGTGATCAGATAACTCAACAATCATTACCGCTCACAGTGCACAGTCTACTACCAATTTTTTTGAGGACGATTAGCCCTGAGCTAACATCTGCTGCCAATCTTCCTATTTTGCTGAGGAAGACTGGCCCTGAGCTAACACCCACGCCCATCTTCCTCTACTTTATATGTGGGACGCCTGCCACAGCATGGCTTGACAAGTGGTGCGTAGGTCCACACCCAGGATCTGAACTGGCAAACCCCGGGCTGCTGAAGCGGAATGTGCAAACTTAACCACTGTGCCACTGGGCCAGCTCCAGCCCCCAATTCTTAAAGAAATGTTTATAATTTTTTTTTTTAGTTACTTAGATATATATGCTTGAGACAGATGCTCCACTAAAGGAGGGCAACCATTTTGGAAACACAGTATTCAAATAAGAATGACATTATGTTTTGCTAGTGATTTCTACCTGCTTTATTCGCTGCAGCCACATAGTCACGTGTTCTTATCCTAGATATCCATTGCTGTGTAATGACAGTACCTCAAATTTAGCAGCTGAAAACAATATACGATACATGTCTTAGCTCATCTTTCCTGTGGGTCAGCGGTCTGGGCACAGCTTAACTGGGTCCTCTGCTCAGGATCTCAAAAGGCTGCAATCAAGGTGCTGGCTGAGACCAAAGTGCCCTCAGTTACTAGCTAGTTGCTGGCTGGAGGTTGCCCTCATTTTCTTCCCGTGTGGGCCTCCCCAACATGGCAGCTTGCTTTATCAAAGCCAGCAAGGGACAGAGTCCCCTAGCAAGATGGGTTATAGTCTTATGTGATGTCATCGCAGAACCAACATCCCATCCCCTTTACCATATTCTGTTGGTTAGAAACAAGTCACAGGTTTTGACCAAATGCAAGAGGAGGGGATTATACATGGACATGAGAACCAGGAATTGGGGATGACTTGATGCCGTCTTAGAGTCTGTGTATTAGTTTCTAAACTGTGGGTATGAAACACCTTCCTGAGAAAAGATTTAGGAATCAGTTGTGAGCTTTCAAAAGTTTATGTTTTGGGAGAAGAATGGATAAGTTAGTATCACAGAATTATCTTCCCAAAATACCCAACCAAATGGAAAAAACTAAAGAACAAAAATAATACCATTAACACAAACAGCTGAAAATTCTAGAGTAAATGCATAAAGGAAAAGGAATAAATGAATGGTATTGATTTTGAAACCTCACAGCAGAAGAAAGACAAGGCAAATTCATGCTCAGTATAGCAAAGGTCCTAACTCTTCTCCTAGAGGAAGGCATATAAACCAAGGAAAATCCTGAGAACTCTTACTAATCTTCTTCAGTCTGAACGGAAATGAACTGAGTAGAGTCTATAGAGATAGGAAGAGTAGCTGGGACTGGCTGTTCTGCGAACCATGGTGCTGAGTTGGGGGGAGAAGCTGATGTTCCCAGGAGTGGGAGATGTATGTGAATGAATAGAGCGCGTGCTGCTACAAAGGACCTTTAATGGGATCTCAGAGGAGATAAAGAAACTAAATCCCCCAGAATTCTGCCCAGTGCATTCATCCATACCATCTGTTTTGTTCCTGTCCCCCTACTCCCACTCCAAGGCTGCCGACAAGCACGTTAACAGCAACACCCAGTTCTCAAAGTTTAGATTGAGGGAAGACTGACTAGTATCAGAAAGAAAAAGAAGTAGGATGTGTTCAGAACAAACGCAAAATCTGGGCAAAGCTGACCCCAGAAATCGTAAGCCGGATGGATTTGAAGGAAGAAATAACACACTAAATGTGCATACATATAACCAAAAGGAAAGAAAGGATCCCAATGTAAAAGGACAAATTAGTGCACAGCTCTGGGGGAGAAAATGATGCATATTCCCTATAAGAGGAAAACGGATATTGCAGTGCCAGAGAAACAAGTTGAAAATTAGAAAAAAATCATTAAGTATTTAATAAACAAGTTGGAAAAAGCAAGGAACAGAACAGAAACAGCTAAAAACTAAATCAATAGCATGATGGAAAGTCTTGAGATAATCATAATCAATTCACAGGAAAAAAGATCAAGGGACCAGCCCCATGGCCGGGTGGTTCAGTTCGTGTGCTCCCCTTAGGCAGCCCAGGGTTTCGCTGGTTTGGATCCTGGGCGCTGACCTAGCACCGCTCATCAAGCCATGCTGACGTGGCGTCCCACATAGCACAACTAAAAGGACCTACAACTAGAATATACAACTATGTACTGGGGGGCTTCGGGGAAGAGAAGAAGAAGAAGAAAAAGATTGGCAACAGATGTTAGCTCAGGTGCCAATCTAAGAGAAAAAAAAGAAGAAAAAAGATCAAGAAATTACAACAAGCAGAGAGAAGATGATACATACATAGAAAGAAAATTATCAGAAACATAATTTAGCTTTCTTTTTTTGTAAATGGAAGGCTAGTTGAAGCTCACATGGACACTTGACCGTGGGGGCTGCCAATGAATTGCTCCCACCTGGGGACTATGAAGCTTGATGGACTGAAACAGTGACTCCGAGTCAATTAGGGATTCTTCTAGATGTCTCTAGACTTGTTGAGAATGCAGAGGCAGAGCTACAATTGTCCAGGGCAGCTGAGAGGTGGTGCCACGGGCAGTGGGGGTGTCCTATTATACTTTGCCTGAGGCACAAGCTTGTCTGGGCCAAGCTATTTGTGCTTTCCACACAAGTCCGTCTCTCCAGCTTTCCTAACAATTTTTTGAGCTGCTCAATTCTCTTACAATAGTTCATTTTGCCTTAATTAACCAGAGTCGTCTCTGTTGTTTGTTACCAAGAAACCAACCATGAATTGAGAAGGGTTCTGAAATGATGTTCACCATTTGTTAACACTGGTTATTTATAGGTAATGGGATTTTAGTGAATGCTATTTTTCCATATTACTTAAATTTTTAAGTTAGCATGCACAATTTTTGTAAAATCAAAATAATCACGAGAAGGTTGAAATATCCAAGGACAATATATAAATTGTATTTAAGTTCATAAATAAATTATAATAAAACTGGGAATCCACGAACTCCAGCCTACATGCCAAATTTGACCAGCTGTCTGTTCTTGTAAATGAAGTTTTGTTAGAAAACAGACGTTTATACTTCTAGGTATTGACACGCTACAATTGCACAATTGAGTAGTTATGGCAGATACCATATTGCCTGCAAAGTCTAAAATGTTTACTATGTGGCCCTTTACAGAAAAAGTTTGCCAATCTCCAAATTAAACAATTAAAGTGACTTCCTCTCAAAAGCGTTGGGCATTCCTAAATAGAGTCATTTTCAATTTCTAGATTGATTTTCTTGAGTAAAGTCTTTTTCAAGAGCCGGAAGAACATTTTATTGATAAAGCCCTATCTTATGTCACCGCAGTGTATTGTCCTCAATGCTTTGACTGTCTTTCATTATTCAGCAGTTATAAATGCAAATTACGAAAAAGAAAAGAAGCAGGAAGAAAATACGTTACAGATAGTCCCGAATTCCACATGCCCAGGAAATGTGCACATGGAAGTCTAAGCACGTTGCTTTGACTACAGTGATAGCTGCTGTTCTAAAGGCTTAAAAAGAATAACCGAAGAATAATTAATGACTCTTTGGATGAAAGAAGGATAGGTTTACTGTTTCCACTGCTTCTGAAAGACCTCTTTAGACTTTCAAAGTTAGGTGCCTTCCAGAAGTAATTTGCCCCAAACTTGAAGCACCCCCTTCTCACAGATCTTGGTGAAAACAAGTAACTGGCTCAATAAAGCTAAAATATTTGCTGAAAGAAACAAATGCAGTGTTAGAATTGCCTTGGAATCTATTTTAAGGAAATAATCAGGTAAGTGTACCAAATATTGCCTTATTCTAAATATAAGAAAATGAATTGCAAAATGGTTTAATTGGAACTATGCAAAAACTTGCCTTCAGGACCAAGAACAGGTGGCTAAAGTCAGAGGCAAGAAAACCATATATAATGTGGTACCATGAGTCCCCAAATAAGCATTCAGTATGTAAAGGATCATAAGATATAAATTTGTTTGTAAAGCAAAGAGAGTTTGATATATAAATGTTGTCCTCTTGAGTAACAACTTAATCAATTTTGCTCTCTAATTTAAAGTTGTACTGTTTTTCTCTTTTAAATGCCCCAGAAGGTGGCTTTCCAGCCTGGATAATTATAGAAATGAAAAGAACCAGCTTGAATTCCTTCAAAGGCATTTTCTTCACCTTAATTGTTATCTTATTGTGAACCTAGACCAGTTAGTATGGTTCGGCTATAAAAAAACCTGTGAAAACAGGGGCCAGCCCTCTGGCCCAGTGGTTAAGTTCGCAAGTTCTGCTTTAGCAGCCTGGGGTTTGCCGGTTCGGATCCCGGGTGCAGACCTATGCATGGCTTGTCAAGCCATGCTGTGGTAGGCGTCCCACATATAAAGTAGGGGGAGATGGGTATAGATGTTAGCTCAGGGCCAGTCTTCCTCAGCAAAAAGAGGAGGATTGGCAGCAGATGTTAGCTCAGGGCTAATCTTCCTCAAAGAAAAAAAAGTATGAAAACGGGTAACATCTCTGTCATGAGAAATAGTTAATCACCTACCTAACACAGCCTAAGAATGCAGTTTATAGCCACCAAATGTATTCATCAGTTTTTTCAAAGAAAGAATAAAGTTATTTTAAAACTTACTTCATCTAAAGAAAAATACTGAGAAATTTGAACAGTTTATTAACAACGTTATAGTTGCATATTTTAATCTCTATCTTTTAATCCTTGTTCATTCTTCAGGCTTCCATTGTCAGTATACAAATGAAGATTATTATCTGCTTTTTAAACATGCTCATAGCTCATAGATGCCAATAAGAATATTCAGTTCTTCAGGGAGACGATCAGAAAGAAACCTACTGAAAAGCAAACCTGGGGATCTCCAATCCATAATCAAATATCTAGATTGATTGTGTCACTTGCACTGGTATTGATTTCAATTGGAGTAGCTCACCCAAGGGAATAATAAAAATGTGGAATCAAACTGATTTATGAGAACAAAATAAATCCTTTTGTGAGCAGTAATGAATTGGTACTATTTAACCCTTTCAATCATGGAGTCGAAAAACTATTTATTTTTTAAGAATGCTGAGCTCGCCAAAAGAAGTCATATCAGAAATGCCAATACTGCCAAGTGCCATTACACCAAGTTGTAATGTCGGGAAAGAAATGCCACCCTAAACATGATGGAAGTTGTCACTTGACATATGACATACTTCTGGCTTTCCTGGGCCAACTTCTATGTGTCATCACAAATGATGGACCTGTGGATCCGAGGTATTATGGAATCACTCAATAAATGTTTATTGTACTTATTTACATGATTTATGAGACAGGTGAGAGGCGAGAACAAAATATGGTGGCACATTAACTACATTTAATTTTTTCCCTTAACGTAGAGGTTCTTTATTTTACTCAAAACTTAGGATAAAACAGTTGAGTCGAGGGTTATCCACAGGATAACAGGAATAGCCACGAGACAGAGTTTTCAGCACAATTAAGGCACATATGAATATTTGCCCTAAAGAAAATTAAAAGACCCAGAAAAAATGAGATGATCTGCGCATAGGACCAAAGCAATTCTTTCACGCTATTAATTGGGCCAACCAGATGCTTTAATGAGAAAAAAAAATCAGTTACCTTACATTCCTTGAAATCTGGCAGAAAAAACATTCCCAATCGTTTGGCATTGATTGAACTTTCCACTGTGCTGACATCTTACACACGTCTAAACCTGTGCTGTCCAATGCAATAGCCACTAGCTACATGTGGCTGTTGAGCACTTGAAGTGCGGCTAGTGTGGCAGAGGAACTGAATTTCTAATTTTAATTAGTTTATATTAAAAAGTGATAATCGTTTTAGTTACTGGAAAATTTTTAAATATGTTGATATGTGAATCCACTTTTTTTTTTTTCTGATAAGGAAGATTGGCCCTGAGCTAACATCTGTTGCCAATCCTCCTCTTTTTGCTGGAAGAAGATTGTCTCTGAGCTAACATCTGACATCTGTGCCAATCTCCTATTTTGTATGTGGGACACTGCCACAGTATGGCTTGGTGAGTGGTGTATAGGTCTGCACATGGGATCAGAATCCGGAACCTGGGGCCACTGAAGTGGAGTACACAAACTAAGCTACCACACCACTGGGCCAGCCCCAGCTAATCTACTTTTTTTTTTTTTTGAGGAAGATTAGGCCTGAGCTAACTACTGCCAATCCTCCTCTTTTTGCTGAGGAAGACTGGCCCTGAGCTAACCTCCATGCCCATCTTCCTCTGCTTTATACTTGGGACACATACCATAGCATGGCTTTTGCCAAGTGGTGCCATGTCTGCACCTGGGATGTGAACCGGTGAACCCCAGGCCACCGAGAATCAGAACGTGCGCACTTAACTGCTGCGCCACTGGGCTGGCCCCTGAATCTACTTTTTTAACTGAAACTTTATGAAATTTGAATATAGATCAAATATTTCCAATAAAAATTATCATCTGAGTTGAAGTGTTCTGTAAGTATAAAATATACACAGACTTAGTATACAAAAAGAATGTGCTATCTTATAACTAACTTTAAGATTTTGACTACATGTTGAAACGATAATATTTTGGGTATACTGTTTGGTATAAGATATAGTACTAAATTAATTTCAACTGTTTCTTTTTACCTTTTTCTATTGTTCATACCAGAAAATTCAAAATTACACACGTAGCTCACATTATATATCTATTAGCACTATTTTGATGTGCTAAAGGGGAAATTAGAATGCCTGCTTAAAATGCAGGTTCATTTTCATCTTAAATGGATGGAAGAAAGTCTCATTGTTCCAAGATCTGCCTACACATATTCACACAAAATGAAGATGAAACTTTTATTCATAGAATGCACAGATTCTGTTCAATCCTATGCATTTAATTCATAGTCCTAAGAAAGCTAATTTCAGAACTTCTTGGAAGGGATTGCCGTAAGGAGTGAATTGATTTGTTATCAGTTCTGTCAATTTGGCTTGTACTGTCATGGTATTTAATGAAACTATATGAAGGTAACTTTTATTTATCCTCACTGGCATAAAAAGGCTTTTAAAAAATTAATACATTTTACTATTTACAATGAAACATAATTTAATTCAGTTTGATGTACCATAATTATAGCATAATAATTTTTCTAATAGGATAACTTTTGCACGTATGCCATCCAGAGTAAATCATGAAACAGGAAACAGAATACAAATCAAAGAGATAATAAGAAACTCTATTATCATAAAGGAATAAATTATTAGGGAAAAGTGAAAGTGAACCACTTTTTTAGGGGAATAAGGTAAAAATAAGGTGATAATAAACAGTATTTGCAAGTGGTAGGGCTTCTGGAAGAAGCTGAGGCCCCACATTTTTAACACCCTTCACTTAATGAAGTCAAGTCTTTTGTTTCCAAGTTTTCCCGAGAATTTGGAGTTTTAAGGTCTGCTGCCTCCTAAAATTTTCCAACAGTTTTGCTATAAGATGATATGTGCCACAAATTCCCTCCTCTCTTTTTTTCTTGTGGCTTCATTCATCCCTCCTTTGTCTGATTATAAACTATTTGTTTACTGTAAATTTTAAGACTATATGAAACACTCACATGAAAAAGCTAAAACGATCTAAAATCTCAAGATAATCATTGTCATCTTAACATCTTGGTGTATTTTGGTAGGTACCCTTTCATACTTTTACACACATATATAAATATACCACATTTTACACTTGTAAATTTTTATAATACTCAATGTTTTGTGTCTGTAATAATATATATTTCATTATCAATAAACATATGTCTGCATAATCTTTTTAACAGATTCACCACGAGGTAGCCAATCCATATACTCGAACATTTAGGAACACTCCCCTCAATTTTTGCTATATAAATAAACTCTGCCAGGAATGTAATTTTACAAATATTTCTGTGTGCCTATCTAATTATTTCTTTAAAAAAATTCCAAAAACGAGAATTGCTGGTTTTCTCAATGGGTACATCTATTTTAAACCTTTTATATTTACTCTGTAAGCTTATTTTAATTATCTCAAATGGATTTCTGGTAACAAAAAAATTAATCAAATAGTTTGGTTTCAGTTTACTTAAAATAATCTTATTGCATGGGTTATATTTGTGATTGGAGCTTAAATTAGAATTCTTTCTGTTCAAAGTAAAAACGTCCATCTTATCTGTTAGCATGTTATTTCCAGCTAAGTTCATAGAACTGAGTTGGCTAGACTCATAGAAATGTTCCTTAAGTGTAAGGACTTCCGCATTTTTTCTCTTAATGGAGGTGGAAAAATCAACTCAGAGATTTAAAAATGGTTAAATAAAGTATTGATGAAAATGGGATGTTTTTAAAACACAGATGTAATACCACAAATGATTCTTCTAATATTATAATACAAATAAATGAACACAATCACAATCACAAAAGTAAAATACCTGGACATAACCCTGATAAGAAATATGAGGTCTTTTTGAAAAAATAAACTTTACTGTGAGATATAAAATGCCTAAATAAATGGAGTCATAACACATTTCAGGATAAGAAATATTTGAAGATGTAAATTCCTCATGAATTAATTTATAAGAAGAGTCCACTAAAAATATCAGTGGCATTTTTTCAACTCAATTTAATGTTCAGTTGGAAGAATACACATATATGAACTAAGACCTTTTAACAAAAATGAGTAACAAGCTGGAGGAAAAAGGTGGGAACTTTACCTATAAGATCCAAGGTATTTTCTAAATATTTAAGTTGTTGAAAGCATGAAGATTAAATTGTCATAGTGATGATTCAAAGAGAAACAGAAGTATACAGAGAAGGAAGAAATATCCCAGAAATAAACACCATCATACATAATGAATTGAAGTCTCCGATAAATTTAGCAAAATAAAGCAAAGTATATGTTTCAACTCTGGATAGAGAAAATATTTTTTACAAAAGTAAACAGAGGTTTCATTATCAAACATCTAAAACACTATTTCCTAAATCTCATAAAGACAACAAAAAGATAAATTAAATAAAATATTTGCCATTGTAATGACTAACAATTGCTATTCATAATATTTAAGGTGCCGTACAAATCAAAGCTAATTTTAAAACCTCTAAAATCTCCTGGGCAAAGTGTGTGAACAGATAAGTAAGAAAGACAAATGAACAAATAGTAAGCATATAGAAAATGTTTGATCTCAATAAAAGAAATGCAAATTAAAGCAACCTATCATTTTTACCTATCAAATTAGCACAATTACAGAAAGACGAACAAATTTGTGCACTGTTAAGAGCTGTGTGAACTGATGTGATTTTTCTTGGAAGCATTTTTTCAGTGCATAAAAACAGTCTTAAAAAATATTGCCAACCTTCAATTTAACAATTCCTTCTTAGCAATACATATTAAGGATATATGCAGAATTATATGTCAATAATAAATATTCTTTCTAAGAGTAAAAATAATAAACCTAAACATCCAACAATAATGGAATGGCTAATACATTTCAGTATAATAATACCAAATAATGGAATGGTAATAATGGTTATAACAGAATGGCTAATACATTTGGTATGTTCATGCTATTAATATTATGTATCCATTGAGAATGCTTTTTATGAGTGCTTTTCATATGATATGAGAAATACTCATGATATAATGTTAAATGAGTAAGGTAGGATATAAGATGTTTATAGTAAGATCTCAGATACATTACATATATGCTTACACATGTGTATACACATATGTATATCTCCATAGGAAAAAAGACCAGATGTCAAATGAAAATGTAACCCATTTATAATTAGTATCATTTTGACAAAAATATTTCTGAAGGAAAACAAAAGTATTCCAATCTAGACCTACAGCTACTAAATTTAAGTAATATCCATCTGTATCACAACTGAAAAATTATTGACAATCCTTTAAAGTTATTACAGTTCTATGCCCAAATCTTTAAAATAGCCTACAGGATTCTGCATGAAGTAACTCCTGTCTGGATTTTACCAGTCTCATCTTATGTCATTCTCATCCTCATCCACTCTGCCCCAGCCACACTGGCCTTCTTTCTTTTCCTCAAACCCACCAAAATGTTACCCTCCTCACATCCTTCACAAATGCCATTTAGTCTGGAATCTTCTTTCTCAGATTGACACAGATGTTAGCTCAGCGACAGTCTTCCTCAAGCAAAAAGAGGAAGATTGGAAACAGATGTTAGCTGAGGGCCAATCTTCCTCACCAAGAAAAAAAAATCCAGATACTTAAGCACAATGGTTATACTTTCAGTCTAGAAATATCTAAAAACTGATTCTAATATTGCTATTTATTCAGCAAACATTGAACTCTTGCCATGACAAAGCATACGAATACCAACACCTCACAGGTGCATTAGTGGTATGCAACTATCAGTCCAATATATTATATATCTGCTCCATGGCTGGTGTCCCATGTGAGCCTTATCATGTATGTACTAGAATCCCCAAATCAGCCCAGCATGAGTTTGAAAATGGCTTGAGCATTTTTAAATGCTTTTGAAAAGGGAATTTATTTTTTTTTTAAAGCTATGCAAAGTCTTCCAAGCTAAAAGTAAATCATTTGGGGCTGACCTGACGGTGATATTTTCCATCTAGTAGTGCCCTTTCCTGAGGAGGTAGAATGGAGAGATTCCTACACGAAGATGCTCTGCAGGGTTTGAAACATGAACACGAGCCATGAGAACCCAGAAATCCAGCCCTCTTACAAGCCTCTGTGCTGCGATCCCTGACTCGGTGTGCAGCCCAGGGGTAGAATTTGCATCTCATCATTACATCGTTGCTTCAACAGACGCAACAGCAGTGACTTTGCTGTTATTCATTATGTCAAGAAAATAACCAATTAGATATGAGACACAAACTCAATAAGCTGCTGTGTGAGTGTTGAGAACAGACGAGTTCTTAAGTAAGTTTGATAAATTAAGGCTTAACTCCATTCTTGCGGAGGAATATGTTCTAATTACACATTTCTATAGCTTTATTGGCCATGACGTGATATACAATCAGAGGTGCCAATACATTCAGTGGGTATATATTCTATAGCCAAATGTTTGAAATGACGTAGATCTTAGTACTGTCCATTCATGTTTTTACCAACAATACAGCAAAGATTTTCAATTCCAAGTAAAACGTTTTTTATTTCCTGTGTGTTTGTATTGGTGTGCATTTCTATCTCTGGAAATGTGCTGACATTTTACGCAAAAGTGTATTAACTATAACTTCTTTTTTGCAGAAGACAAATTTGTTTCCCAAAGAAACAGAAAGTAATTTCTCTATTTCCCCTATCCTCTTGCTGCTTTTCCTATTAATACTTGCTTTGAACATAACCTTTTCCCACAGTCATCATTCTTAATATCTCATGTTAATGTTAAAATATCTGAAATGTTCAGGAGGGAGGCGCAGGGCTATTGTCTATAACCACAAGGACCCCCTTCTAGGACCCTCATTTAATTTCTTCTGTCTCTCTAAACAAAATGATATGGTCAATATTTGCATACTGTGAAAAAACCAGAGTATAATGTCTTTAGCTTGTCTGTGCTTGATGAATTTTTGTGTATGAAATACTATTACCTTCTATTTTAGACTTTTACTGAGTTTCAGTTTTCCAATATTGAGTTTTTATTTAATAAAATGGGGTAGAGCTGTACTTGCTCTGACCTTTCCTCCTAAAAATATAGAGAATCAGGAAAAGTGGTCCTGAAAAGAAGGGGACCGACGACAAGCCACGTTACTCTGCTTATTTGGCTGCGAGGCAGACGTTATGTTCCTTTTTCTCCTCTGCGTTTCTCTTCCACCCACGAAATACACTTTATAAGATCCCAGGCGAGCTCGCTCTTGCTGCCTGCCCCTCTAACTCATTACGGGGAGATGAATTCAAATTGCCTGAAAAGAAGCTGCCGCTTTTATCTTCCTGCTGACTGACAAGCAACTACAAAGTTCTCCGACGGGATTCCGAGTTACAAGCTGTACTGCACCAGCAGAACAATCCTCCCACTGGCGGGTTTTCCCAGAGGGCAGCGTGTCAGATATACTGCACGGCTCGCAAGCCCAGCTCGGAAAGAGCACATTTCCCTCCACACTAAAAAACAGACATCAGGGACTATAAAACAAAGCTGTCCGTTTCCTAACAGCGTTAGCCTTCCTGCACACTCCTTGGAAGTCTAAGGGATTCCCACGTAGGGTTATTTTCTTTACCTTCCCAAGAAAACAAATGCTTCTCTATCTTTCTTCCCCTTGTAATTTTTATAAAAGACAGTTTATTCTGGGAGGAAAAGCATCTGGAGAATCAGATTGTGTGCAAAGGCCTCTTACTCTTTCTAGGTAACCTTGAAAGATGGATTGGATTTTTGTGGTTTTTTGAGATCTTTTAGAGAGAAATAGCATTTGAATATACTATCTAAAGTGCTGTTTTTGGTGACCGGCAGCTGCAGGAGAAGGTAAGCCTTTTCTGGGTGCTGGTATTTTAAGGTAGCTAAAAATATGTCTTCATCTAGTTTAAACCCAGCAAGACATTCTTGACGTGTGTGGTTTCAACTCCCCTCTATTTTCTTTTGTTTCTAGATGGGAATGTATGCCAAGCAGCAAACACTAGATACTGATATTCGAATGAGATACTGTCTCCAGTCATCAAAGGAGGAAAAGTTCACGCTCAGAGAATGGGGAATGGGGGCAATCATAGCTAGACTCCTCTATCTTTTCTACTTAGAAAAACCTTATTTGGTCTTTAAAGTGACTCACTCCCCTTCCAGATGTTACCACTGCAGAGAAAACTTTATAACCTCTCACTTCAAAAGACTGGAATCTTCCACTCCTCAGGGCTTCCCGAACACTATCTTTTGGTCTCCGTCATAGAGTCTCATTTATTTCTCTGACCAATGCTATTTAGTTTCCTCGTTTGTTTTGTGATATCCTCAGGGTTTTTGTTTGGTTACTGCTGGCAATTACTGGAGAAAGAAATGCAGGTGAAACAGGATCAGGAAAATGGAACATTCTACACGGCACCAAAAGAGTTTTTCTGAGGAATCAGTGGATTTACATGAAGATGCCCTCGTATCCTTCGATAGGCTTCCACCTCAGGGCAGCTGCCTTGCCCCTCTGATCTCCTCCTTCTGGGAGGAACCAGCTGTGACGACTGCAAATTACTCTGCGCTGCAGCCACCCGCTCTACTAGCAATTTTCTTTTAATTAATTGCAAAAATAATACATATTTATTATAGGAAATTTAAAAATTGAGTATGTAAAAAAAGAGAGATGGGAAGATAAACCGTTCTTAATACAACACCCAGAGATAACTATTATGTGTGTGTGTATATATATATAGACTCATATATTAATATATATACACATAGATATACAAATATATACATGCTCTCTCTACCTATACAGCGAAATGGCGATTTGGAAAGAATATAATCAGGCTTCTTAAAATCAGCCTTCAAAACTAATCAAGTTTTTTTTAGGGCTATCAGTTCTTACAAGCAAGCAAACTATCTGACTCATGCTAATTTCACAATTTGCTTTCCATTTCCTTTCTTTCTTTCTTCCCTCCCTTCTCCCTCCTTCTTCCCTTCCTTTTTCCTTCCTTTTCCTTCTCTTCCCAATCCTTTCCTTCCACTTTTCCTTTTAAAAGATTCCTTCCTGGTTGAAGGTATCCACACTGGGAAAAAAAATCTAAAACCTATTTCCCATACCATTCTATATTCAAGAAGGAGAATTCTCAGGGATCAATAAAATGATTCAATTTCACCAATGTGAGTTTGTCAATTGCTTTACTAAACGATATTTCCCTTTGCTAATGCTGAAGGATCATTTTCATTTACCCCCTTTTTCTTTTTTGCAGTAATCCACATTCTCTCTTTCTCAAATGAACATCTTTATTCCGTCCCACAACACGAAATAGAGGATTATGAGAAAGAGGCATTTAAAGATGAAAACTAAGCTGCTATCCAGTTTTTTAGAGCAGGTGAGAGCGCACAAAGGACTCGGCAATTAGCACACCCTGGAAACTCAGACACAAAACAGTCTGTCAGTTTATCAAGCAAGGAAGATCTCTTCCCAATTCATTCCAAAGGAAGGATAATGAAAATTAAACTATTCTCAGAGGACTCCACAATAACTGCTTAAGAAAAAAAGCAGGACATGTTCTTGCCGACTAAGAATAGGATCAGTGTAAGGAGTGTAAAGATTCGAGTCTAGTAGTAAAGAGCGTGGCATTTCTGAAAGTATTCCTAAGACCTCAGAATATTTTCTTTTTCTCTTAGTAACATTATTTGCTATTTTCCTTCTTGACAATTAGATGGTTTTAGAATTTTTGTGGTTGAAAATATTTTTGCAACTTTATAAAGTAATTATAGAACCATAAATTCTCATCACACATTATTTTCACCTCCTAGTTAAATAAAAACTTTATAACTTTAAAAACAGTTTCATGTAAGCCATATTTCTACTACTAAGCTGTCAGTAATTTTAGTTTTTATTTCTGAATTTACACATCTTTTATTTAAAAAAATATACACTCAGGATGTTTCATAAGGAACTTTTATAAACCTGTTACCTATAATTGAAATTGAGAGTTAATTCACATATGTCAAGAGAAAAAATTACTGAAGATGTTGTAAACTGATCCCTGGAAATTGACAGCTCACCTGTAAAAGGTGAAAGAAACAAGCTGTTGAACGAAGCATTTATTCCAGGTCAGTAAAGGGTACTTGCAGACCCTAGAAAAATTAATTTGCATTGTATGTTCCTCATAATTAAATGGATGTTTCAAATCAGATAGAACCCCACAGAACTAAGTACTAATCCTTACTTCTATGGCAGACATTAAGAAAAGGCAGAAAATATGTTCTAATATATCCCAGTGTGGGTTGGGCAATCTGTTAATTTTCTTATCTCAGGCCTCTGTGGCCTGGAACTCTGCTTTCTTTTCTGTGTACTTTACTTACCTAGATTATATAGGGTTTTTTGTCTGTTTTTGATAGAGAGAGGGATGTCTTGGGATGGTATGCATACGTATTAAACATGTGGATACCAAATAGGTGAGAGGAAGGGGAGAAAAGTTAAGTAAAGGATACCTGGATCAATCTTATTAGAGTGATGAAAATGTTTTAAAATTGATTTACAGTCATGATTGCAACATTCAGTACATTTACTAAAAATCATTGAATTGTACACTTGACACAAGTGGATATTATGATATACAAAATATAGCCCAAAAAAGCTGTTGAGAAATTCACATTTGTTTGTGCTCGCTCTGTCATTCTCTCACTGTGTTTTCATACTCAAGTTATTCTAATCCATCACTGAAGCAAAGGGTAAGACCCAATATTTCCAAAAATCCTCCCCCATTTAGCTCTGTCCCACTTGTGACACCAACATCTGGTTTCTCTCTTGCCTCACCTGAGAATGACTTGACTAGGTTTGCCTCTCTTATCCTCTGTATTTGTTTGCAAATTCTATGGGGGCAGAGATGCTTCACGGCTGATCTTTGATGCCATTTTATACACTTCAGATTTGGTTTATTAAAAAACTAGTTGACAGCCTGATTAATCAGGTCATTTGCCACCTGATAAGACTTCTGTGCTTTAAGGAAAATGAGAATAAAGCCTAGTAACAAAAAAGCCACAGATGCTTGTTGTTGTTAGACAAAAGATCACCCAACAGATATAAATATTTGAAAGAATGGCTTTCTGAAGACAGGTATCTGAGAGTGAACTCTATGTATCATTTTAAAAAGTAGCTCTTTTAAGTTAATTATTAAAATATATAATTTTTATAACTATATAAGATTATATATAACTATAAAATATCAATGAATCAACCAAAATGTACAAAATCTATATAAAAAAACTTTGTCTTGTGAGAGACACAGCAAACCAATAGAAAGTATAATCATCTTATTGATTAGAGAAGCCCAACATCATAGAGATGTTAATTCTACCTAAACTAACCTATAAATTTAATCCCATCCTTATAAAAATAGCATCAGGACTTCTGGGAGGAAGTAGCAACTTATCAACATTGCTTGAAAGAAAATACTAAGGAAAATAGGTAGGAAAATTCTATAAAATAAAAACAGTGAGGGGACTAGATCTACTAGGCATTAAAATATATTCTAGAGCTTTAATAATTAAAATACTATAATAATGCAAATAAAAGTGCAGATCTGTCCAGACATACTTATAGATAAATGTGAAAATTTAGCACTTTTTAAAAATTGAAACTCAAACCAGTGGGGAAAAATATGGATTACTTAATACATGGTTTTAAGACACTGGGATATTTTCTGGGAAAAAAATAAAGTTTGATCCATAGATTACATATCATATCTACAAACATTCCAAAAGGATTGGGTATAAATGTATTAAAGAAATCATTAAAGCTGGAAAAAACAGTGACAGCAGGGAA